>NC_066588.1:2677500-2785000 GCF_905475345.1 Vespula vulgaris
TATATACTACAGCTCGGGATATGCGGTTTTCGTTTCGTGAGAATTCAACGACACACGCACAGGCAGAAAAAAATGACTTCCCGGTTCACTCTCTGGATTCTCTCTGCCATTGGTTGCTTTTTTCTACTTTTTCCTTTTTTTTTTTTTTTTAGAATAGATACCGTTCGATATCGATATCGAGAGTATACCAATAATACTCTTTGATCTCGTCTTTTTTCTTCTAAACTTAATTTTTAACAACGAAAAAAACAACGCAACGAGCCAGCGAAAAAAGATTCCTTCGAATAGTCCGACGATCTGATTTTGAATTTTTTTCTTTTTTTTTTTTTTTTCTTTTATTTTTCTCTTCTCTTCGACAAAGGATAAAAATGTTTATTTTCATATTATAACGTAAATAAATTTAGTGTTTATCTCCTCCTCTTCTCCCCCTCGTTACCTTTCATATTCCATGAATATATCGGTGGTATGATTTTGCGTAGAACGAAACGCGAAATGCCATGGAACAAGATCGAGTGTCGACCCTTCGTAGAGCCGATGTTAATCAAATCCGTTTGGTAAAGCAGATAGATGGGTTGCAATGTCACCGATGCTCGTAACCGATCAAATATAACGTAGATCGAATATAGGAGCTTTTCGTTATATACGAACTAACGTCGACTAACACTCATATTCTATATCGTCTCTACAAAGCCGCCTTACGTCATCTACAAACATCGATATTACATCACCTGTAATATCTCCATGTATTCACTTATCGATATATACTTATCGATATTTCGTTTCCTATTAAATTTCATAAAAATAAATATTTATTATTGTTATTATTATTATTATTATTATTATTATTATTATTATTATTATTATGAAATAATAAAAATTTTCAGATTAAAAATATTACAGTTACGCGTTGTAATATAGAACTAAAAAAATGTTTTCGTTTCGAGTTAATTTAAAAGATCTAATTTGCGTTATATCGATTAAATCTCGATCGAACGTTTACATTTATTTTTTCGAGCGATACACGAGGTCGATCGAAAAGTTTTTAAATCGTTCGATTATTTTTCGATCGTTCCTTTTCGAAATATTTTTGATTTAAATTTTATACCGATGATAAAAATAAAACAATTCGTTGTTATCTTTTACGATTCGGGAAAATAAAAAAAAAAAGAAACGAAGAAGAAACGAAAAAATTAGATTAAAGAAAATCGATACCTATTCGATTTCAAAAACTTTAGATCCTTTCTGCGTTAAAACAAATCTTCGAATAATTCGAAATAATCGTATCGTGTGTTATAAATTTACCGAAGGAATAATATTTACGCGTCGTTTTATTTATCAATTCTACATTTGTTGCTTTTATTTATTCGCTCGATATTTTTATTAATTAATGATAAATATTTTGTAAAATATATGAATATTTGATTCAGTATTTATAATAATATATCGCTAAGTGATATAAATGATCGATACAAATAATTAATAATATAGTAGTTGCATCTAGATTGCGTCGACACATTAAAAACACCGAGCATCTATTTAAAATACTGACAAATTATTACATCTGTTTACAAATATCTCAAATAAAAATAAAAATAATGACGATTATCGTATTAATCCATTAATCGTTTACTTATTCACGTACATACCTATCGATATTTTATTATTGATACCGATACAATAAATGATCGAATAAGTAAATGCCATTTTGATATCAATACATTAACGGGTCTGAAAATTTTAATAAATCGCTGATGTATGTACTTCTGAGGTTTCATTGAATTTATGTCTTATTTGAGTTCGACTTATATACACATACACACACACACATATATATATATATATATATATACGAAAATATAGAATGACAAAGCTTTCTTAGAGATTAACGAAGAATTAAGCGTATTAACGCTTAAATCCACAAGTAGGATGAGAACTGAATTCTGCATGAGATGCATAAATTTATTGACCGTCGTACTTACACATCGACTAACACGACTTCCTTTTAGTCGAAGTATCTATATTGACACACATTTTCTATCTCTCTCGGTCTCTCTCATCTAATATTTATCTTAAAATCTGTCTTTCGAAAGTCGGTAATCGTACATTCGATAATCATACATTCGAATCTATACAAACAAAACGAAATACATAAGTTGTTAATTAATTAATAGGTACGATTCAATTTCTTTTTTTATAATAACAAGTATTTTTCAATCGTTTCTCTTTTAAAATCTGTCTTTTCAAAATCTGTCTTTTCAAAGTAAGTGTAATTAATTATAGATAAATATTCCAATCACAAAAATGAATATATAAATTGTTAATTAACTAACAAAAAATTCATTGTTATTTTTTATAATAAATATTTTCGACTTTCTCACTCTCTCTCTCTCTCTCTTTCTTCCTCTCTTCTATTTCGAAATCAATATTTCTCAAATCAGCGTACAATCGATCGTATATTCCAATGATCGAGAAATTAAATTAATTAATTGATAAAAAAAAGAATATATTAAAAGAATATATTAAAATTTGTACAACAAAGTCTTATGGAATCGAATAAGACGAAATGATATTTTGATAAACGGACATAAAAATCACTGGTAACTGGTGTAACGTTTAATTTTTTCCTTTCGACTATATAATATTAACGATAGCTTACTCTTTCATGCGTCGATAACCTTACCAGTGTGTCAACCACCGTGGGCCCCTCGTTCTATTTATTATTCCATGATCGTGCCAGCGATAAAGCCGTCCCACTGCTTTTACTACTCTCGTTCCACAACTCTCTTACCTCCTCCTCCTCCTCCTCTTCTTCCTCCTCCTCCTCCTCCTCCTTCTCTTTACTCCTTCCTCTTGATCAGTACCCTTTGATCGTGGCACACTCGATCGCAAGAATTATTACACCCTTCGTTCACGAAACGAATCGCATTTCCTTCTCGTTCGATTCGTTTCTTTCCTTTCCTCTCCTTTCCTCCACTCCTTTCGTTCCATTCCTTTCGTTTCGTTCATTCGTTCGCCATTTGACCGATTCAAGTTTATTCCAACATTAAGAACAATATACTCTCCAAAAAACAACCCCTACTTACGAAATTTCTTTGAAAATTATATGGGAAATATCGTCTTCCAAGTGATCGAATAATTCTATACAAAGTGATTCTATATATTTCTTTTTATATTCAATTATAATTTAGTAATGTACGTTTGTAATAATTAATATTATAATGTTATATGTAATAGTATTTATATTTTATTATCTATTAATTTTTATAATATTTATATAATATATACGTTATATATTTATAATAATTATGATTTAAATATAAACATTACTAGATATGTTATATATGATAGTATTTATATTTTGTTATTTATTAATTTTATAAATTATCTTGATCATTTCTATCATATATCTATCGATCATTTATTACACGAATTCTAAAATCGTTCTAAAATCAATGTTTTTTCTTTTTTCTTAATTAGTTTACGATGTTACGATAGTTACGAGTTACGATATAAAAAAAAAATTATGAATAAACAACACCAACGCACGAAATTTCTCTTATAAGTTTAATCGAGAAACTGTTAAGTACGTTAAAATATTCGATCAAGCAAACGATCTTAAGTAAAGATCGCTTTCTTTTCTCTTTTTCTATTTTTTCTTTTTTTTTTTTGTATGTTTTCTTCATTCATTTATAATAATACTTTATATTTGATCGAACTATTAATTTTCGATATTATCGATAAATCATTCATTCCATCAATTTCGAATTGAAGTTCAAATTTTTGTTTTCTTCCGGGAATCGCGAATGGTATTTATTGTGTTAGTATTTTAAATAAATCATCAGCGTTTATAATAAAACATCATTACGTGATATACCTAATACTTAATTATTTATAGCGACTAAAATATTCATATATATTCATAGTATATTTTACAAAATATTTTTAACCATTAATTAATAAAAATATTGATCAAATAAATAACATCGTTAAATCGATATGTTTTTTTCATAACAATATCTATTATTATAATTTCTTTCTCTCGTTCTCTCTCTCTCTCTCTCTCTCTCTCTCTCTCTCTCTCTCTCTCTCTCTCTCTCTCTCTCTCTCTCTCTCTCTCTTTCTCACTTTCTCTTTTTGGTGGGTGGACAAAAGAATTCAAATTAAATTTTGATCAAGATGTACGACAATATATTTTGTATTGATACCCTTTCATTTTATGGTTTAATACTAAATGTCAATTGCACTTTCTTCACATTCTTTTACTTGACATTTTAATAATATAAATATATATATATAAAATACATTATAATGGTGGAAAAAACAGTATGAAAGAAAACTTAAGTGATACTATATCATTGCTATTTCGAAAATTTATTACAAGTATAATACATTTCTATCATTCAAACCGTTAAGCATTTTATGGCTTATACTGTAGCATAGTAGTAATATAACCATAAAGTTTAACTGCTCGATCAAAATAAATACAAGTCAAATTGAAAAGTTTTAATCAAAATAATATGAATTATAATTTTCATAAAAAGAAGAATATTTTGAAATCGATTATAACGTAAGATCTGGTAAGTCCGAACGAGACGAGATTAGTACGTGTTATCAACTTTCAAGTTCGAAATCTTAGCCGATCTGATCTTACTTGATTGCACTTGACTGCACATTTAATACTCCAAAACTAATTACTTCAACTAATATTATACTGTTTTATCCATCCACCAATGTTGAATAAAATCTCGATACGTTGTATATTCATATATATATATATATATATATATATATATATATACTCGATCGTTATTATTAATCTAAAAATTTAATTTTCTATTGTTAATTTTAATTTTAAAAAAGTACTATTATAACATCCCATAGATCCTGTTTAAAAAGCAATTTTTTCTCTCGATTAATATAAACATCGATAAAATCGCTAAGTATAATCTTATAACAGATTATACTTATATAATATCTATACTTAATAAATCCTATTAATTTTTGAAAAGATCATTAATTATTCAGATATTTTAATTTCGATCAATACCACTGAAAGATCGACGTAATATCGTTCACAAAAAAGTGATTCTTATTTTAATAATTTCTCTTAGAAATTCTATTAGAATCTCATAGATTCCTTCTATCTGTCCACAAGAAAAAAAAAAAAAGATTAATTATTATAAAAATCGATAAAATTCGTATACTATACTATTGCAATCGTAATCGTATCATAATATACATATTCGATCATTATTAATTTACGAAAATATCATTAGATAGATCGTTTATTCGATCATCTCGATTTATATTAGATCTCTCCATAAATAGAACGACGCCCACGAATGTCGAGACGATCGATCGAACGAACGAACGAACGAACGATCCATCGATCGAACGATCGATCGATCCTCGACAAGAGAAATTTTCTTGAGACTTTTCAATTTCCTTGGTCGTGTACTTCGAGTGTGTCGCGTTCTCAACACCGTCACTTCACAAACCCCCCCTCTAACCCTTCCCACCCCTCTCCAACCCCCCTACAACCCCCCACCCTCACAACCAGCTACCAGTCCCCCTTTTGTTTTACATAATTACGCATTATATAGTCGGGACGAAACGACTCTCGCAATTTTTCACGCTGCGGACGGGTGCACCGTAAAATGTGTACTACAGGAGCCCCTCGTCGCTCGTTACTCATGTAACATTCATTATATTCCTCGTCCTCGATTAAACGGAACGATCTTGCTAGCTGGCATATCCGGCAAAATGAGCTGCTTTCAGAAACTTCTCTTATTTCCCGATCGATTACCATCTGACTTAGTAGATGCGATTGAAAAAACGAATAGAACGAAGTAATAACGTTAAACGAGTATTTAGAAAAAAATATTTTTAACAAAATTCGTTCGAAGGACTGTTTGGGATAAATATCTATGAAATAGGTTAGGTATATATCTTGCATGAAAGAAAATAAGATAAAATAAAATAAAATAAAATAAAACATCTTAAGGATTAACTAGATTAGAACACGAATCGTCTGTTTGGTTTTCTTCGTTTTCGATTAAAAAAATATTTAATATTTAAATAGTTAATTAGTTTCGTTCACAGTAGATTAACGATTGACGAAGCTCATTAATTTAAACGATTAGAATAATATAATATAATACCTATAGAAAATATTATAACGCAATATATAGTATATAGAAAATATTATAATACGATATACAAGGATATAAAGAAAATAATCAGTGCTACGATAGTAATAACATTTATAACATAACTTATAAGAAGACTTACAAAGTAGAAGAAGAAACTCACTTGGTTTACGACGTTACACACCGACAATGACTCGTGTAAGACTGATACGAGCGAGGACATTCGTTCGAAATGAACGACCGAACGGTTATCTTATTATCAAAACAGAAAAAGTAGGAAAACAAAATAAAAGAAAGAACGATCTAATCTAACCGAGAATCAAAATAATAACGTTCCATTCTAGTAATAATAATAATGTTGTCAAACCGCTCTAACGTAGGATAGGCGAGAACGTGTTTATACGTCGTATAAGGCGAGAATGACCTTAGGCTGTGTTCATACATATACACGAAACTTTGCGAAAGCAGCTTCTCTCTCTCTCTCTCTCTCTCTCTCTCTCTCTCTCTCTCTCGCTCTCTCTATCTTCTCTGTTTACCAGACGTTCAAACATTTGTCGGCATAGCACAGGACCGACGACATTATCGCTGTCCACGATATCCTTCTCCTCGAACGATATCATCCTGGCTGGTCTCGAGATTATCCGTCAATATTGAACGTTCGGCCACAATGGACAGAATCTAGTGAATACCACGTTATAAGCCGCGTTACGAGCATCAACGAACACCCATATAACAGCAACGTGCTTGCTTCGTCGTTTGCCAAATGACCATAAAATAGAACGTTAAAGCATTTCGAGAAATAAGTGTTATTCTCTGTCAATTCTTTAACAACGATTAAATTAAAAAAAAAGAAGAAAGAAAAGCACGTAAGTATCCGTATATGTATCTGAAATGTAATGTCAAATTTTTGGTTAAAAACGTGATATTCGTATATGTAGTATCATCATTGTTTTGTAGGTTATGTATGTAGATACGTGTATGTATATATATATATATATTTTGTGAGTTTCTTCCCAATGGGACAGGACATGTACGTTATATACTTTAATCTTTTATGTGTAACATCTTATCTCACTTTAAACTTGGAATATTAGACACTGATATAGGTTATATCTATCTACAAGTTATATCTGACATATCTATAACCTCATCTTACATATCACTTTGAATATTGGAATATAAAATATATAAATAGATCCATTATAATTATTGTAATTTATATCGTTAATTGTAAAATGATATTTATAATATATTACAATAATTCATTTGTTATATTGTTTATAAGTGCTTCTTAAAGAAACTTTCTTGATTTATACACTTTTTCTCTCCACTATATATACATATTACAACGATAATTGAATAAAAATAATATACAATATACAATATATACGTATATATATCCTAATGAATATTAGGTTAAACAACGTAACACCAAACTCGTAATTAACAAAGTAACTATCATGGTCATCATTCAAAGAAGCGTTCAATTAAAGTTCATAAAGTTTCGTGAATTTTTTTTTCGTATTGTTCAGTAGTTTCAAAAGTGGAATGAATAGTTGTGTTGAGCCATCGAGTAAGATTATATATCCGTTAGAATCCTCTCCTATCCTCGCATATTTTCTCTCTCTCTCTCTCTCTCTCTCTCTCTCTCTCTTTGTCTCTCTCTCTCTCTCTCTCTCTCTCTCTCTCTCTTTCTGTCTTGCTGTCTTTGTCTGTCTCTGTCTCGCTACTAATTACTTCGTCTAAATTTCAAATTTAACTGAAATTTCTCTCCGGAAACCACTGGAAAGTCCTCTTGTAATATCGCTCGTAATTTCGCTAGATAGAAAATTTTGTCCTGTAAAGTGATACCTTTTGTATCCAATATTCTTTAACAAATATTTCTGGCAACATTCATCTCATCGACAATATTAATTCTTTTTTATTACTTTTATACAATGTAAAATAAATTGCATGTAAAAGAAAAATAATATTTATGGAATATGTGTGTACGTATTCGTTCTATTTCTTTAAAAAAAAAAAATACTTGTATGTGATGTACAATAATTTCATGTAAAAAAAAAAAAATTGTCGAGTCTCTGTATGAGTATGTGTGTATATATATATATATATGTATATATATTCGTCATATTCCTTTTGAAAAATATATTTACTCGTATGTAATATAAAATAATTTTATATAAAAAAAAAATATTCGTCTTGTCTCTGTGTACGTGTGTGTACATATATGTATTCGTCCAGTTCCTTTTAAAAAATATACTTCACATTATTAATACTTTTATCCGACGTCATAGATACTAAAGGCGGTACTTTATCCCACGCATTCGACCGCAATTTTTCATTTCACATCGGCTAATCCTGAATCAACGCTCATAATATCCTACCTCGCTGCCTTATCCCGTAATCCGATTGGACACGCGCGTCTACTCCTCGGAATCGTCCTGACGTTCTGCGGAGCGATTGGCTCGCTTGTAAGTGAAAAAAAAAAAGACAAAACAAAAAAAAAGTAGTCCAAAAAATAATTGAAGTAAAAGAAAAAAGAAATAAAAAAAAAACGCAAAAATTCTTTTTTTAACGATTCACACCCCACTCGGAACAAATATACGCGATATATAGAAATGAAAATTATAGAAAAAATTGTTTGCGAAGACAACTTTTCTTTCGTTAACTTTTCAAAATCTGTCTTCAATTCGTATCGCAACTCCACACGAAAGATGTACGACATATTCGGTTGATAATTATTTTACTAATTGATTTTACTACTTGATTAACTAAAATACTTCTTTTTCATTTGCAATGATTTAAAGAGATAATGGAAAAAAAGAAAATAGAAACGTAACAATAAATTTCTTTCGTAACGATTCATACGACGATACGACGTAATCAAAATTATACTATGGATCGATAGTTAACGATTAACGATATCTATCTCTCTCTCTCTCTCTAATTTTCAACAAACAAACAAACAAACAAACAAACAAAAGTGCAACCAATCGAGAAGAATAAAAAAAGAAAGAAAGAGGAGGACAAAAAGGGGAAGAAAAAAAAACAGAAAATTGAAAGAAAAGTACATGGACGTGAACGATGTAAAACGCGTGGCAAAGCTGCCTCGAGAAGGAAGAAAGCTCAACAAATTGAAACGTCCTTGGTAAGAGGTGCGAGAAAGAGGGGTGAAGAGGGGGAGGAAGGGGAGGAAGGGGAGAAACGGGAGGAGAAAAAAAGACAGCGAAACGGGGTTTCGGGCAGGAAGGAGAAAGCAGGAAAAGCTCGGGCGTGGAAAAGCGACGAGCTTCCGATAAAACTCTTTCGCGTATATACAAGGACAGGGTTTTTCGTTTAGAGGAAAATGGAACATTCGAACTCTCCATCTCGACGGGACGAGATCGACCGTAAAAGTTCAAGCTCGCGTGTCGGATAGAAACATAGAGAGAGATATATATATATATATATATATATATATATATATATATATATGTGTGTGTATAGAAGGAAAAATACATAGAAAAATAGATAAAGAGAGAGAGAGAGAATGTCTTCTTCGAAACGAGCATCGGCATGTGAAACGATCGTTCCTAAAATTTTGTCGTTTATAAAAATGAAAGATAAAAAAGGTAAGAAACAAGAATTTTCTTAAAGATCGTAGGGAAATTGTTTTCCTTAGAGAAAGACTGAGTCATTAAAGTTCTTTAAGAATCATCGACGTAACTACGACGAAACTAGGATTAATTAGCGAGTCAAGCTCGAGAATGAAAGAGAAGTTTTTTCTATTTGATTAATCGTATCTCGGTATAAAATCGTTTTTCCAAAGCGAGATCAAGATTGATCGTGTTGAAGATAGTTAGCCTTCATGTTTGAACGATACGAAATATTTTTTGACTAACTAGATATAAGTATAACTCTCTCTCTCTATTTGTAAAAAAGTAGTAATATGAAAAATTACGATCGCATAGATATGTAAATTTGAAAAAAAAAAAAAAAAGAAATAAAAGATATAAGAGAATCCATATCTACGATTCGTTGTAATAAATTATTCGTAAATTGTTGGATTGTCGAACGATCAGACAAAACAAAACAGAAAAAAAAAGCGACAAAATTTGTCTACCCATCCCGTATTGGCATGAATTTTCTTTTTTTCGTTTTCTCTTTTTTCCCCTCTTCTTTTTTTTTCTTTTTTGATTTTTTCTTTCTTTTTTATTTTTTAATGCCGTCGAATAAAAACACGTGGAGTACGTGTATCGTAATTCCCCATGAAAAATTATTCATGGTTTCATATATCAGGTGGTGCTATGGTACGGGCAGTAGATGAAACCGTTTTTGGTCAGCCGGGAATACATTTGACACACTCACGCACGAAGTATGAACGTAGGTATAAACATACACACACATATATATATATATATATATATAATACATACATAAATATATATATAATATGTATGTATGTATGTATGTAT
Source organism: Vespula vulgaris (assembly GCF_905475345.1). NCBI lineage: Eukaryota > Metazoa > Arthropoda > Insecta > Hymenoptera > Vespidae > Vespula > Vespula vulgaris. The sequence continues at coordinate 2,688,104 of NC_066588.1, forward strand.
GTATACTTTTTTCGGTTCATCGGTTCATCCCTCGGCTAAATCCATCATGAAAATTAAAGCCGAAATTAAAACGTGCAACATGTTTTTCGAGATCACGAAGGTCCAGAGTTGTCGATTCACAGAAAATTAAATTGACAAATATTGAGAAAAGTCTAATTCCACGAACACGTTTAAAGAAATAATTAAATCCAATAATAATTACATATATACAGATATTCTTAAAATTACTATCGAATCTTTATACGTCTTTATACGTCTTGGATAAAAACTTCTTACGTCTTAAATGATTCTTACGCTGTACGTAAAGAAGAGAGAAGAAAGGGGTTAAAAACGAAAAAATGAGAAACTAAAAAGAAGAAGATAAAAAAAGAATATGAAAGAAAAGAGAAGGAAATAAGAAAGACGATTGGTCTGACGATATTTTTTACAGGGCAATAGTCTTGTTTGGTCCTTGGACTTTCAGACGATACATATATACATACATAAATACATATATACATACACACACACACACATATATGTATATAAGTATATATATATACGTACGTACATACGATATAGAAACGTACATGCTCTTCCGAAAGTTCGTACACAGTGAGTGCACTTTTTCGTCGCGACGACCCTTCGCTTCCGAGACTAATGGTTTGCATTAACCTCTGACCCTCGAGTTGAGGTCGACTCGCGGAGGACCTCCGGCCAAGATAGGGGAGGTCGACAGAGAAATACTTCGGTTCGACCTCTCCAAAATTCGGCGCCGCCACGACCTACGTAGTACTCTTGGTTTAACCGCGAACGTTTTGTGTTTTTACGATGTCGTACGATGTCCCTCGTGTTCGCCTCACTGGACCCAGTTAAACGATCTGATCTTTAACGACGACGATAATCGATTTTTTGCATTTTCTTTTCTTTCTTTTTTTCTTATTTTTTTTTCTCTTTTTTTCTTTTTTTTTTTTTTTTTGATGGGTAGGTAATTTTAAATTCTTGAATAAATAAAGAGAAAAGATAGAGGAAGTAACTTACTAAGTCGGGAGAAAAAAATTATTTCTTTACTTTTTTTAATCGATTAAATATAAATATAACTGAGTTCTTTGTTTTCTTTCTTTTTAATAAGTAGTAATTTTAATTTTTAAAAAAAGGAAAAAATGTACGTTCGTTCAGTATCTATGAAATCAATGTTTAATGTTTCAAGATTGAGATGAAGTATATACATATACATACATATATATGAATATATATATATGTATGTATGTATGTATGTATAAACGTTTAGACATTAGTATTGAAAATCATTTTGAGTAAATGTTATTTCGAACGTAGGAAAATGAATGAGCATGAAAAAGAGAGAGAATAAAATAACGATTTTGAAATATGAGAGTTTACAGAAAGAGTTTCTTGGTATCCATTACGTGTTCGTTACGGATCTAACTACATAAGCTATCGGATATCCAAAGCTTGCACAGAGACTAAGTAAAATAGAGAATAAATTCTACATGTAGATATTTAACGTATCCTTACCATGATCTATATGATCCATATATGTAGTAAAATAAAATAGAAATGATATATATATATATATATATATATATATATATATAGTGTAAAAATAATTTACATATGAAAACCGTATATGTATATAATATATATATAATATATATAATAATAAATATATATATATGTACATACATATCAATATTGATATATATGTACACAGATATCAATATCCATATATATAAATATATGTTCAAATATAGTAGATCTTGATTAGCAAATAATACAAATAAATTAAAGGAAGATCAAAGTATCGAGACAGAATTCTTCGAAAATTGACAAGCTTGTAGCGTAAATGTTTGCGTTAGCTCTTGAAAGAGTGACAGAGAGGGGGAAGAGAGAGAGAAAGAGAAAGAGAGAAAAAGAGAGAGCAGAAGATACGATGAACGTATGAGAGATTAAGAGCATAGAATCGGCCTACCGGTATACATATATACATCTCACGATCCAAGCAGGCGTGCTCGTTACACGGCTTAACCGTACAACTAGGATGATACATGGCCTCGTGTGGTTATCGCGTGTCTACGGCTTTAGATCCGCTTTCAAACGCTTTACGGAAGTCTTGGATCTTCGTAGTTAGAGGAGGACTGGATACGTATATTTACATGTAAGTATATATATATAAACATATATATATACATATATATATGTATGTATGTATGTATATATATATAGCGTAGGTATCATTTACACGCATGGAATGTCAATGTAAAGCATACGTATTACGTTAATATAAGTCATAACACATATGTATATATCTATATATGGTAAATATCTGTCTACACATATGAGAGGAATGAGATGAATTTCTATGATATAAAAACTCTCGGATGCGTGAGGCACAACCAGATAGAAAATATTCTAACATATTTTGTTTTTTTTTTCTTTCTTTTTCTTTTTTTTATAAAACTTCATATCTCTCTCTCATTCTCTCTCTCTCTCTCTCTCTCTCTCTCTCTCTTTCTCTTTTTCTCTTTCTCTTTGCTTCGTATGTATATAACATGATATTAAAAATGTTATTATCATTGTTGAATACTATTTTGTGATATATTATAACACTGTTGTATAACATATAATAATATATTATTATATATATTAACATTATTATATTACGACATATTATTATTATTATTATATATATATAGTAAATATTATTGATACACTCTGTATACTATCGATCACTATACTATTATTATTAAATATTATTAACAACGATACTTCGCTCATGATATCTCTCGATCGAAATAATGAAAATCGATCTACTTTCATAAAAGAAAAAAAGAAAAAGAAAAGAAAATTAAACAAATCAGAAAAATCCTTCTTTTCCAATCGGTCGACGAGGGATCCGATTTTCATCGTACGTAATAACGAAAAAGTCAATGGATTTGAAGCTCTCGACGATATCGCGTTTCACCTCTAATCCGAGCATCTTCGTCCAACGAGGAACATTCATAATCCACAATCCGTGTAAATCCAAACGAGCCATTCCGTTAGCCACCCCCTTTTCGTTTCTATCGTAAAAGAGGCTGGTACAAAGCAGAGAGCGAGTTGAAAAAAAAAAAGAAAAAAAGGAGAAAAAAAAGAAGGAAAGAAAAGAAAAGAAAAGAAAAGAAAAAAGAAATTGTAACGACGACGTGTTCCCTCCCCCTTCTCCATACCCTTACCCCTTACTCCTCATTCTCCTACCCACTCTCTCCCCAAACCCCTCTTTTTTCGCTCTTCACCTTTCTTCCTTTACATTTTGCACAGTTGGTTTCACCAGGACTACTTTCAAAGAGAATTTCAAACAGCGAGAGAAAGAGAGATAAAGAGAGATAAAGAGAAAGGGAGAGAGAGAGAGAGAGAGAGAGAGAGAGAGAGAGAGAGAGAGAGAGGGAATGAAAGAAAAGAAAAAAAAATCTGGAGTCTTTCTCCGCACGGAGAAAATGGCCTTACCCTACGGGAAAATGGATAAAGTCATTTTAATACGAAGAAATTCGATTGTGTTTCACGTAGCAAATATGCCAAGCATTTTGTATATCGCTCGAGGATAGAAAGAAACTATGAAAGAAAAATCAGGAATTTTGTCGAAAAACAAGAAAAGGTGTAGGTATTATCATATGTATATATGTGTGTGTGTGTGTATGTATGTATGTGTGTGAGGGTGTACATATATGTATTTCGACAATAGCAATGTTATCTTTACTATTTACCACGGAGTATTTAAATTTTGTAAAATATGAACAAAGTACAAATGTGTACTATTATACATGTATATATATATATATATATATATATATATATATATATATATATATTTGAGAATAGTATAATAATTTACATATTAAACATTATCCATTTAAATGCATATATCTCTCTATAGGCAAAAATTTTCTGTCCATCGTAGAATCATGCACGTGAGAAGTATATATATACATGCGCGAAACAAGAATCAAAAATTCCACTTTCCGAAAAAAAGCATGTCTTCCACCGGGCAAATGCAAAATGAATTCTCCCTGTTTTATGCAAAGAACATGAAGCGAGAATACTACATATGTGCATGTATGTATATGTCTAACACCATGCACGTAAATACATATACGTAGTTAGGTACACGTGTTACGTATATAAAATATACAAAAATGTTCATCTAGGTCAAAACATTTTATCCTTTTATCCAAAATATCATTTGTTACGAATATCTTCAGAAAAAAAAAGAAAAAGAAACGAAGAAAAAGAGAAAAGAAATATGAAACTAACAGATTTATTTGATGATAATATTATCATCGATTTTGATTATCGATTATATTTATGTAATCGTAATATTATTATCGATTCTGATTAATCGAAAATAAATCACGTGGTAAGTCGCCCGAGGAAAATTATTCTAATTAACAAAAGGCGAGATAGACAATGGACATTTCTCTCATTTCTACGAATTCTTCTACATGAATTTTCATTTTAAAAAATTCTTCGAATTGTGACTAACGAATTAAAGAGAGAAAAATCAAATCGACATTTTGGTAATTACATAGATTTTTAACATGCTCGTAAATGTTTTACAAGTTAAACCAAAAGTTTTCAGTTTATTTTAAAAATCAACTATATTTTTTTCGTTTTACATTTGAACTCGTAGTTTTAGAATTTGAAGAGAAGAAAAATTAGTTTAAAAAATCTCGAAAATTGAGTAATTGATTTTTAAAATCTCCTGGAAACTTTTGATCTACCTTGTACATACATATATATATATATATATATATATATATATATATATATATATACATGTGTGTATGTATGTATAATACAAAATCTATACGTATATCTATACATATATCTACCTCTATCTCTCTATCTCTATTTTTCTTGAAAAGATCGTCGACGCTTGAAATTCCTCGTGAAATCTATCTCTTTCAGATGGTTGAGACCTTTCGATTCGAATTTTTCCAGGTACAACTCGCAGGTGAAATATATCCCTGCGATAACTGAGTTATAACCTAAGTTACGTATAGGAAAATCGTGTATGAAAGAAAGAAAGAAAAGAAAACAAAAATTATATCAAAGAAGAATAAATGCATCCTCGTATGATCAGAATGTTCTTTCTTATTTGCAATAAAAATAATAAAAAAAAGAAAAAGAAAAGAAAAAGAAATAAAAAAGATTTATACATAGAGATATATTTTACGAAATTGTCGATAAGAAAAAAGAAAGAAAAGACAAGAAATAGTAAAAAAAAAATTGTGACTAAAATTTATAACTAAAATTAATAGACACGCAATATATATACATATATATATATATATATATATATATATATATATATATATATTTTATATAAATATACCCGACAAATACATACACGTTGTACGTATCTAAACATGAATAGATTGAATCCAACCAAGCAACATACATTTTTCCAACTCACCTCGACAAAAATACAATTTGCCAAGGAGCATCCGAACGTTTTCTCTTATCCTTCATTCTATCTGTTTCGCGAATCTTTATCTGGGTGAAAAAAAGAAAAAGAAAGAAATGAAAGAAAAACAGAAAGAATGAAAGAAAAAAATTAAAAAACAAAAAGGAAAAGAAAGAAAAGAACGAGAGAAAAAAAAGGAAAGAACGAGAATAACAAGAACCTACGAGTTGACGCATTGTTGGACCCTCCTAAGTACGAACAATTTATTCTAGACGGTCCCTTTTATAAAAATAATAAGACACGCGTTTGCGAGTAGTATGACGCCCCTTATATCACTTGACAAATACGATTCGTCACAAACCGTCTACGTCTCTGCGTTTCTTCTTTCTACTGAAAGACAGAAACCATTGCAAAGAAAAAGGGAGAGAGAGAGAGAGAGAGAGAGAGAGAGAGAGAGAGAGAGAGAGAGAGAGAGAGAGAGAGAGAGCTTAAACAATAACGAACGTGTTTCTCGAACCGTGTCCGAGCTTAAGCTCTCTACTCTTGGCAAGCAAAATGTATTTCCTAGGCGCGGATAAATTAGAACTTTTCTCGTTTCCCCGTCGCTAAAAGAGTTACGGCGTTTCTTCTCAACTTCTTATACGGGACGGATCAGCTTTTGTAGTGGAACGAACAAGATTCCTCCAATGACGTTGTCGTTAAACGAGAAAATAATAAAAAAGACCATGGATGGCCTTTGAAACATTTTCATTGAAGGTGCACGTACACGTAAACATACGATATATATATATATATATATATAATACATTTTGCAAGTAAGTATATATATATGTGTGTGTGTATGTACTCAATGGATTTACTTGAATGCACTTAAGAATTTCAAGACCTTAACATGTCAACGACTTTGACATCGTATCGTAATAGGGAACGGTTAGTCACGCGCATCCATTAAGTCGACTCACGATCGAAATCGCATATTCACGTGTGCGACTTAACGACGTGTCTGTATTACGTACACGAATATATATATATATATATATATATATATATATATATATGTATGTATGTATGTATGTATGTATGTATATATTCTACGAAGGAATCTTCACGAAGGAGACCGACGATCTCTCGTGTCCTCTCTCGTCACGGTTCGTCCAAATGCGACAATGGCCGGAACGATATATATAAAAAAAGGAAAGAAAAAGAATACAACGAAAAAAAAATCTTTCTTATCGATGTCCGACGTCGAGAAAATAACAGGACGAACACAATGAACACGATAGTACGACCCCACCCTCTTCTTTTTTTCCCTTTCTCCTTTTTCCTTTTCCTTTTCTTTTCTTTTTTCCTTCGCGAGTAAAATATTTCTTTAATCGAATCTTTATACCGAAGAATAATTCATTGTTAACCTCTCGTGTTGTATATAAAATAATAATTATTTATTATATCGATAATAACGTGATTTAATATTTTTCGTATGCGAAAAAAAAAAGAAGCAAAATCGAACGAAACAAATCGGAATTTTACTTTGTTGTGCGAAATGTTGAAAATTAAATTACAACGACAAAGAGGTAAACAAAAAAGAGAGAGAGAATACAATCTCGTAGCTTTGGTTTTTTTTTTTTTTATTTACTTAATGAGTTAATTTACAAGGACGTATACGAGTTTACAGTTTGTATGTGTATATATATATATATATATATATATATATATATATCCGCTACAGCGTCGTACACATCTCTGCGTATATACATATACGCGCGTATACGCACACAGATAGAGAGATTCGTCCGAATGATGTACAACCCATAGACGAGGGTGTAGCAATCAAACGATAACGACTCGTTATTAACGAGCGACCCGTACAAAACCTCGAAGCACCGATAAACATCGATGACACGTCGACATCCGCCAGGATAACTCGACGAGTCGAAAAAAAAAAGATAAAAGGAAAAAAAGGAGGAAAAAAAAAAGAAAAAAGAAAAAAGAGCTCTCGACAGTTTGCGCAGTAAAATGAGCGGCTAATTACGAGGGGACTCGCCTAAAAGTTAATGAAAAGCAATTAGCGCGTCGAATTCGCCATGCCTGTTTTTAGCATTTGTCGCATTGCAGAATATCACAGGATACTCGTTAACGATAAACTCGATACCTTTCTATTGTGGAAAATTATTGAGACTATTTCGAGACTAATTCGACTGATTATATTACCGTTATTATTATTATTATTATTAGTAGTAGTAGTAGTAGTAGTATTGCAATAAAAATTGAGAGGCATTGTGTAGACTTTTATTTGAAAAAGAAAGGATACAAGAAAAAGAGAAAAATACATGTGTGTGTGTGTGTGTGTGTGTGTGTGTGTAATGAATTTTTAATAAATGCTATTTGCAAATAATTCGAATACTTGGAATACGATAATAAAAAAAATTCAATCACTAACATCGAATTATTAATTCAATAATACCGAGCTATAAGGAAATCAGCCAAAGTCTTACTAAATCGATTTCAATGAGACCCGTGTTACTTTTATTATAAAAGAGAAATAAATAAAGAAGAAATAAAAAGAAAATTAAAAAGAAATAAAAAGCAGAATAGAGACAGGAAAAAATATTAATCGACTCGTGATATATAAAATGGGTGACAATTAAAACTAATTCGTATAATTTGTCCTTCTATACATAGACGTATATTCTCAATAATAAAAAAAAAAAGAAAAAGAAAGAAAATTTTCAATCACGATATCAATTAATATCGGATCAACGATAAAATAATATATAAAGTTTAAACAAAATAAATTGTTCCAACTGATTAACAAAGTTCAATTTACTATCGAGTTTGAATATTCATATAGGATAAAAAATTCGATGATATAATACTTATATATATATACACACACACACATATATATACACGTATTATACAGGGTGCATATATATATACAGGTATATATAGAAAGCTTGAAAAGCGATCCGATTTCGTATTTGAATCGGGAGAAACGAAACGGCGTCGTGCGAAACGGCCGATGAAAGACGCAACTTGATTCCTGAATTTTCCAAAGCTCGAACTCATCCTCAGTTGGGCTCGCTTATCCGAGCAAATTGCTCGGGCTATCGTACCAAGAGAAGTAGCAAGCCAAACCCCGTATATATACAAGCCGGCAGGTAGTCGTCTAGTTTACTCGAAACGAACGATATGCTTTCAATTCGCACGAACGAGAAACGTTTTCCCTTCTTTGACGTCAAGAAAATGAGCTTTTCATTTTCACTGGGCACCGCAGTGCACCGCACTGCACCGTATCAACACAGGCTCGCTTCGACCGATTTTAACAAAATGAAATACGATTTTTTGTTCCTTTTTATTTTTTCTTAATAATTAAATATAAAAAAAATAATAATTCATCAACGATATTAATTAACATTCGCGATATTATAATTAAAATATTTTTTTTTTCTTACTTTAATCCTCGCACGTCGTCGTTCTTCCTCGATCTCGATGAAATTAAATCGATCGATATTTTTCATTTATTTTTTATAATACTTAAGTAAAATAAAGTATAAATGAATCAAACGTTTAGATTTCTTATCGACGATATTAATCTTATCAATCGTACTTTTTATTTCATTTTCATTTTCACTCGTCGTCCTTTTGATTCCGAAAAAAATGCAATTGACCGATATTTTGCTTCTATTCCTTTTAACGTTTAAATAAAATTAAAAAAAAAGAGAGAGAGAGAGAAAAAGAAAAGAAAAAAGTGAATCGAACGTGTTAATTTTTCTTATCAACAACATTAATCTTATCAATCGTCTCCACGATTTATGATTGAAAATATTTTATTTCCATTTTCACTCTCGTCGTTCTTTCCCGATCCTAGCAAAATGAGATTGATCGATGCTTTCCTTTTATTTCCATTAATACCTAAGTAAAATAAAAAATAAATGAATCAAACGTTTAGATTTCTTACCAACAATATTAATCTTATCAATCGCCCTCACGATTTATGATCGAAAATATTTTATTTCTATTTTCACCTTCGCCGTCCTTTCCCGATCCTAGCAAAATGAAATTGATCGATACTTTCCTTTTATTTCCGTTAATACTCAAGTGAAAAAAAAAAAAAAAGAAAAAAATGAATCAGACGTTTAAGTTTTTTATCAACAATATTAATCTTATCGATCACCGTCGCGATTTATTATTAAAATATTTTATTTTAATCTTCGCTCGTCGTCTTTCTGACCGTAAAAATATATAATAGATCATTTCGATATTTATTTAATTTATTTCATTATTTTTGTTTAATAAATAAAGAAACATCAACAGCGTTAAGATTTCTTATAGAGATCATTCGTCGAATCTTATCAATCATCCTCACGATATATGACTAAAATATTTTATAAGAATTTCGTGCTGCTCTCTCTCTCTCTCTCTCTCTCTCTCTCTCTCTCTCTCTCTCCCTCTTTCTCTCTCTCTCTCTCTCTCTCTATCTATCTATCTATTTATTTCTATTCTTGTCTCTTTCCCTCTATCTCTCTGTGCCAAACATATTGTACTTAAACATCGAAATTGTTCGTTTTTACGAAAGGAAGCACGTATTCCGAATAAAATATCTTAAGATCGTCTGTCAGACTCTCCGAGCACGATTTTCTTCTTCTACTTCTACATTTTTGTGATCGTATATATGTACATACTCTCTCTCTCTCTCTCTCCCTCTCTCTTCCTCTGATCTATACACACACACACACACACACATATGTATATGTATATATACGCAATATATATAATTCTCTTTGTGTGAAAGGATTCGTAGGCAGATGTGAGAAGAATGTAGAAACTTCAAAAGAGAAGCTCGACTTCACCGTTACTATTATACGTGAAAAAGAAAGAGAAAAAGAGGAAGAGAGAAAGAGAGAGAAAGAGAGAAAGGCAGAGTCTCCGGTGAATGGCATCGATCGATCGACTTTGAAATTTGAAAGTCAAAAGTTCGAAAGATCGTAGATGTTGTAAAATAATACTTCAAACAGAATGAAACGATGTTGAATTATATATTAACAATTATTTATATCAAATATTGTGTATATCGGTCAGTTGAAAAATTAAAAAAGAAATTATATCTACATATATTATATATTATTAAGTAAATGAAATTTCATTTAACAAGATACATTTTACGTGTATCCAATCTTCACGTTCTTTCATTTTCTCTACCACAAAGTTCTCAACATACTCGCGATTAATCTCGAATCATGAACACCACATTCTCGATAAGCACGAAATATGTAATCCAGCCGATAATCGATCGACATTTTTAATATTACCGCAATTCAACGCTTCGTTCTTCTTTTCGTCGCGTCGACACTTTCGAAATTGCAATATCTTGGTTAGCACGGCTCATATCGATTTCGCGAATCGATTTCGATAAAGCTAAAGTGAGACAGCCGGTGTCGAATTAATCCGAAAGTTTATCGTATCGACCAAAGCGCGAGCTAGCTCTTCGCGAAACAAAATCCAGATATAGAAGCTTACTTGTGGGAAAAAAAAAATACATAAAAAAGAACGAGAAAAAAGAAGAAAAGAAAATTTCATTCGATCGAATATTTCTCTCTCTCTCTCTCTCTCTCTCTCTCTCTCTCTCTCTCTCTCTCTCTTCCTCTCTTTCCTAAGAATAACGAAAAGAAAAATAAATTCATTTCTATAGGAACTGAAAGAGAGAAATGATATTAATTATTTTTCAAAGGAATTAACGGGGAAAAAGGGAGATAATAAATTTTCGCATTCAAAGGAGAATTTAAGTGAAAAAGAAAGAAAGAAATTCGTGTTTAAGGGTATTAATATATAAAAAAAAGAATTAATAAATAAATAAAAAAATAATAAAAATAAAAAAATAGAGAGAAAGAGAACAGAGAAAGAAGAAGAAAAAGAAATTTTATTTCGAAGTTATTCAGAAAAAAAAAAAAAAAAAGAAAAGAAAAAAGGAATAAATTCCATGCCGAAGTAATTGAGAGAAATGAAATGTAAATAAATTCTTTCTTGAAGTAATTAAAAGAGGGAGAAAGAAAAACGAATAAACAAAAAATCGAAAACAAATTCAATCGCTTTTGAAGATGCTGCTACTTTCCATTCGGATTTTCTTGGTTGAAGATTTTTCTTTTTTTTTTTTTTTCTTTTTTTTCTTTTAAATGGACGATCAAATTTCAATCAATGGTGATCATTGATGATCAGAGATATAAGAGAAAAGAATGATGAGAACAAATCCTGTTTAAAGCTCGGGTATATAATAAAATTGAGAAGGATAAAATCGGGGTGACGTAGAGGCCAAGGCCTCGGATCTTCTTTGGATCGCCACAGGAACTTTTCGTCCTACGTCCTATCATATATATATATATATATATATATATATATATATATATATATACTCGATTATACCGTATATATTTATACGTGGCCATTGACACAGTTCTATCGAATTACTCGTCGGCCCGCAAAATATTAGCTACGCCTTATATACTACAAGGAAGAAGAAGAAGAAGATAAAGAAGAAGAAGAAGAAGAAGAAGAAGAAGAAGAAGAAGAGAGAAAGAGAGAGGAGAGCCGGTACGACAACGACTGGCTTTGAAAGCCACGTATTACGTTGCCTAGCTGGCTATTATAACGGATATTTGCGGTCTATGGTGGACTTGAATTTATTCCTTTCTTCTTGCATGCCCGAATAACGATGCACAGAGAAAAGTTCACTAATGAGATAAATTCATAGATCGGAACTTCCCCTTTCTTTTTTCGATCAATCATCCCTTTTTCTTTTCTTCTTTTTTTTTCCTTTTTTTCTTTCTTTCTTCTGTAGATATCCATTAGATTGTTTTTCTTTTTTTCTTTTTTATTTTTTTTTACATTTTTTATTTTAGTCAATTTAATCATTGCAAAAGCGAAGGGATTCTTTCTTAAACTACGAATCTTATATTATTTTTGAATGAATGTTATTATATATCGAGTTATACGGGTTCTATCGCAATGATATTATTTATATCGAGATGAGTATTAAGCTTCAAATGGTTTTGATTAAAAATATCGTTTTGTAGGAAGAGAATATCGTTAACACTTGCGAGTAATTATAATCACAAATTTCGTAACTAATAATATATATATATATATATATATATATATATATATATATACAAATGGATAATATGGAACCTGAAATATTTAATAATTTTCTTTCTTCGTAATCTGCAATATGTTGGTATTAAAACATGAATAATATAAATACGAACAATTTCAACAACGATCGACTCTTTCTACGTGTAATGTAAAATATAGCAAAAGGAAAGAAACAAATACAAAATGATTTGAGAATAATACGAAATTATTTTTTCGAAGGAATTATGAAAAGAAAGAAATAAATAAAATAAATCCTTGTCGAAAGGAATTAAACAAAAAAAAAGAAAGAAAAGAAAGAACGAAACAAGTAGGAAATTTTGTATCGAAATTATCAAAAAGAAAAAGAAAGAAAGAAAAGTAACTAATTCAACTGGTATAGATAATTTCAAAGCTCTCTGTATGTCGGACGAATACGCGGGAAATTCAAAAAATGTTAACCGGAAAAGGAAACAACTTTGGTACTGCTTCTGCGGTACGCCTTCTGAACTTTATCATCAGCTCGTAGCAAATGTCAAACGGTATGCACGATAAAGTCTCAACGTAATGTCCCGACAAAGTTTCCTCCCGGTTGAAACTTGCGATTTTCAACTCGGCGAATCTTCTTGCACGCGGTTCCGTATATTTCTATGTAAGTACGTACGTAGATACTTACATATACAGAGAAGTAAGTACTACGTACCTATATAACGTAATATATAGTTGAGAGTGGTATACATGAATGCACCTATACTACATCTGATACCTCTACCGACCTACGTACAAATATACAGACATAGCGTTTCATACTAGGATATATAAAATGAAAAGTTAAGTAGAAACGAAAACGTCGAATAACACGAATGCGAATGACTGAAAGAACGAATATACGAGAGAAAAATCTTTAAGTAGAAAATGACGATTTTTAAGGATCTCTCCTTTTACCAAAGAAACAAAAATATTGTTATTATTATTATTATTATTATTATTATTATTATTATTATTATTATTATTATTATTATTTGTAAAAGTTATTAACAAATAAAACTCTTTTCAAAGTAATGTTACACGATATAGGTAGATATTTCGGAAAGTGTGAAAACATTAAAGTGGAAGAAATGAAGAAGAAGGGAGAAAAAGAGAGAAAGAAAGAAAGAAAGAAAGAAAGAAAGAAAGAAAGAAAGAAAGAAAGAAAGTACTTAGGTATTTATATATAAACGCAGAAAGAGAGAGAGAGAAAGAGAGAGAGAGGACCTTTCAAAAAAAAAAAAAAGAAAGAAAAGGAAAGGAAAGAAGAAAATCATGAGATGATAGGAGTGGGAGAAGCTGGGAGGGGAGGGGGGTAAAGAAAAAAAAGAAAGAAAAAAAAACTGGCGCGAAGCGGATTTATTCTAGTTTCCATCCGGGATAGATTCTAAGGACCATTTCAATCCCGAAAAAAAAAGAAAAGAAGGAAAAAAAAAAAGAAAAAAACGGAAACTTTCGTTCAAGCTCGTCCCGTTTCCCGCATTAAATTAATGAATTGCATTGTCGGTTGAAATCAACGAATCGTACCTTCTCTCTCTCTCTCTCTCTCTCCTCTCTCTCTTTCCCTCTTTTTTCTCCTCCCCAAATCGCTGGCACATAATCACGATTCGCCAGGAAAACTTTCGACCCTTTCTATTGTCAGATCAACACAAAGCCGCCTCGTTAACCGTGCCAGTTAAATTGTTTCGACGATGCGATCAAACTTTTAAAGTATTTTGGAAAGAGAGAAATAGAAAGAGAAAGAGAGAGAGAGGGGGAGAGAAAGAGAGAAGAAGAATGAGAAGAAGAGAGAAAAAGTGAACGAGAGAGAGAGAGAGAAAGAAAGAGTGAAAATGGAATTTCGTGAAAAGCGCAAACGCGCGTGCATTTCCCTGCGGTTTTGCATTCCCCTCCATCTCTCTCTCTCTCTCTCTCTCTCTCTCTCTCTCTCTCTCTCTCTCTCTCTCTCTCTCTCTCTCTCTCTCTCTGTGTCTCTATCTCTGTCTCTCTCTCTTTCAAATTTATTACCGTCGAAATAGTCGTTAATGGAAGTCGTAATGATCGCGAAACGTTCTTGATAGACGAAAAGTTTATTAGTCAAATCTCTAATGACAGGTGCGACAAACTTGCGAAAATGTTTGACGATTTTGGTTGATGTATCAAAGTGAAAATTGAACGTTCGTGAAACGTACATACATGCAAGTGTGTATATAACCGCATTGGTTATTAATTATTCGTTTACTTGCGCTTTACTTTATCGACATTTCTCTTTCTTTTTCTTTCATTTCTCTTTTTTTTTTTCTTTCTTTTTCCTTCTTTTATAATTAACTTAATACAGATTAATCTATCTTTATAAAGTTTAAATAAAAAAGAGAAAATACGTATGTACATATATATATTATATATATATATATATATATATATATATATATATATGTATGTATGTATGTATGTATGTATGTATGTATATATAACTTTGTTCTTGATCGGAAACTACTCGTTGGATTCATGGACATCTCAATGTATCTTCTGACGAGTGGTATTTCCTAAGGGAACTGAAACACTCTGCTCTTCGTAGCATCGTTCACTGAACCACGATATTTACGTTACTGTCGATTTGTAAAAAGATATATATATAGATACACACACACACACATATATATATATATATTAATCCAGTTTTTTTCCATTCATGGCTTATTTATACGACTTCCTTGTTAACACAGACCTTTGCTTGTTTTCGAGTCTTATTCTTTTTCAATACGAGATAATATACAATAGTTAAAAATTTTCTCATCGATGTTTCAATCCACAAACATCACTTTTTTTTCTTTGCACAAACGCATTCAGATATGTACCTATGTACGCTTTGTACGTTTTATAACAAGCTCTCTCTCTCTCTCTCTCTCTCTCTCTCTCTCTCTCTCTCTCTCTCTCTCTCTCTCTCTCTCCCCTTCCTCTTTCTCTTTTATGCGCCTGAACACGCGCGTGCTTTGCCTGGACGGCTAGTGAAATTAATTTGAAAAATCAATTTTCTCCTCGATAGAAAAACGACAAATTTGCGATTTCAATCTATTTCGTTCAACGATTACAAAATATATAGGTATCTACCTATCCACGTATTTCTTTTTTCTTCTTTTTCTTTTTTCTTCTTTTCTCTTCTCCTTTTTTTCTTTTTCTTATTTCTTTCTCTTTTTTTTTTTTGTCATTTTTCCCGATCTCGGAAAAATGCATTTTATTTTCTCTGGAATATATTTTCCCTTATAGTATAGTAGTATAGTAGTAAAAGTATGGCAAATATTTTCATATATTTCCGAGAATAACTCTTTTTGGTTTTTAGATCGAACGTCGGTCAGAGTAAAGAGCAGACGATGACAAGGACCGTGAGATACGAGTTATTTTTCTTTCTTTCTCTCTCTCTCCCTCTCTCTCTCTCTCTCTCTTTGTCTCTGTCTCTTGCAAACAAACTTTATATTATCATATCGACGAAGTTTCAACCGCAGGTACCCATTTGACACCTGTCGTGTAAGAAAGTTCGATGGAGTATTTTAACTCCTGACTTTTTATCTTGTCGAATATAAAAACTTTTCTTACTTTCTCAGTAAAAATATCGCGATTAATGTTACATTTAAATATCCTATTAACGATTATCCGATACGCTTTAATGCCAGTTTAAATGAATCACCCTGTATAATGAAACAATCAAACGACATTTGTCACGTATTAAAACGGTACATTGGCACGATGACCCAATGCAACGTATGTACTTCCCCTCTGGCTCTAATCCAAGTTCTAATCTTAACGAAATTAAAATTATTCTAAAACAAAATATATTCCGTTGTACGTTCTACCATCTTCTATTCCTATATCTGATAGATCGAATCGAACGAATCTTTTTACGAACAATTATAATAGTTTTTCGAGAAAAAGAAGATGAAATTTTACTTGATTTTGACACGAAGAAAAGAAAGAAAAGAAAAGAAGCATTCTTTCGACACTAACAACGCAAATAGTCCGAGCGGAGTTATATATTTCTCTAGAAAGTTAAAATTAAAACAAAGAATTACGATTTTTCCGAAATATTTTTGTTCGACAGTATTATATTCTCGGAAAATGTGATCAAAAATTGATGAAGATATATGCTTGCTTGAAATCGATTCTTCAGGATTAGACGTTGCGTTTCATTTTAGAGCTTAAACTATTGTTTTCTGAAAAGTGTATTTAACAAATTGATGTCAATGATATTTTCATGAACATTTTAAATGAAATTCGTCAGAATTGTTTCTCACGTCATTACCTAGTCCTTGTTATTTTTTAAAAGGCATCGTTCATTCTTTCCCTTTCTCTCTTCTTTTTTTTTCTTTTTTTTTCTTTTTTTTCTTTTTTTTTTCTTTAATCATTGAAATCTTTCATCGAAAATCCTGTGGTAAATTCAATCGCTCATATTTTTTTTAATTAAACGAAAGTGGTATTGAAAATCGGTTTCACGAAGGATTGGTTTTCTTTTTTCAATGCACTGTTTTAAGAGCTTCCTATTATTTTCTTTTTTTTTTTTCATCTTTTCATTTTTGATAATACTCCCCCGAGGAGACGCAATATTATTTTTTTATTTTACACTCCCCTATTGTTCGACGCCGATAATGGATAGTTTTTATTTAACGTTTACGTTTCAGAAAAATACTCCTTAAAAAAAAATATTACTCTTACGTTAATTTACGCGCGTTTAACTTTACGCGATTTATTATTATTATCATTATCTCAATTTTTTTTTTTTTATTAATAAAAGTTAAGAATCACGTGCTTAGAAAAAAAAGAAAGCAAAAAAAAAGGAAAAGGAGAGAAGAGGAACAAAAAAAAGAAAGAAATAATAAAAAAAAAAAAAATTGACCTTCCAATGTAAAATTATCTAAGTGTTTGTAACCCCTTAACGTTAAGTGCACCTATTAGATAATAAGATGAGAGTAGATTTTTGTGTTCTCACTGTATCTTCTTTTTCAATCTTCGCAAATTAAATATATTTCTCTCCTCGGGGAGATACGTAAGGGGATTATATGCTTTGTTTTTTCTCTCTCATACAGATGCACATATCAGTGTAGGTATATACATATCTAAATACACACACACACATATATAAAGGGAAGCAAAAGACCTTCTCGTTCCTAGGATATTTCAAGATAACGGATTATCTTCCGGCAGAGATTATACGACAAGTGACTAATTGAGCTCATCTATCAGTATCATACGAGCGAGCGAGTTGAACAGTCGAGCCATACACACACACACACACACACACATACAGAGAGAGAGAGAGAGAGAGAGAATTCAGAATTATATATTTGCTCGTTTACTTTTTTAAATTGCCATACTGGCCTAGAAATTTTCTTTTCGCAAGTGGCCAATCAACGAGACCCGTCCCGATGAAATCGTTTGGCATTAATTTACGTGAACTTGGAAACTCGTCGAATTAATAACCACTTCCCCTTCTCATCCTCCCCTATTTCTCACCCCCACCCTTTTTCCTATCTACGCCCGGTGGTGACTTCAACGATCTTTACGAACTAAAACAAACAACGAGAAAATTAATAAGAGGACTGTGATAACAACGTACCAATATATATGTTAATATATGTTAATATCTACATTTGTACAATTTTATGCAAATTGTTTTTCACGAAAGTTTACATTTACGAATCTCTCTCTTTCTCTCTCTCTTTTCGAATCCAATTTGTCGTGTTACCGATACCATACATAGAGAAAATTACAAACTACGAAATGCAATAATTAATACCAGCTTCATTTTTGTTTCTACGATCACTTGCATATAAAAATTCATTTAAAAAAAAAACAACAACAAAAAAGAGAGAGAGAGAGAGAAAGAAAACAATAATTATCAGCAGATTTTCCTCGACAGTGATATTACTAGATCTTCACAATTTCATCCGAGTATTTTCATTTGTCATACATTTATTTCTCATTCTTTTTTTTTTCTTTTTTCTCTTTTTCTTTTTTAAATCATTAATTTACCTTCCTACGCTTCATATTATATTCCCTCAATTTAAAACGTCCATTAAAAACCTATAGGAATCGAATTCTCGATTATTAACACGTATCACTTTGTTACGATGAGATTTCAACGAATATTCAGTGATATATCTACACGAACTAAATATGCATGTGTTACTTACACGAACGTACATATGCACGCTCGTACATACTGTTACGTGTACACTGATTGACGATTCGCTGGCCATAATCCCTTCGTCATCACGACTCGGAGACAGTGGTAATTATGGATCCGGATCACACGAACCGTACAAATTATCCATTCGATTAATGTCCGCTTCGCTGGTCATACGTACCTACCTACCTACCTATCTACCTACCTATCTACCTTCCTCAATCCTGAAGGCCTAAAGTGAAGGCCCTTTGATGATCTAAATTTCCTTCGAAATTTCTAATCTTTGACTAACCAATATTACCTATATTCGTCATCTATCGATCGTACTTCTCTATTAATACGATACATTGAAAAAAAAAAATGATACATTTATTAACACGATCTATCGATTACCGATCGAAAATAATTTCTTTGATTTCGCACTTGATTTCATTTATGAATATGTATAAACAGGGTGACCCGTTTAAGCAAACCCATTTAAATATCTCGTTAGAATTTTGTCATGATAATGAACAATTTTCTTTTTTTTTTTTTACGTAATATAAACGGTATCAAATGATCGATATACGTTAGGGATATTTTTTTTTTAAGGATCATTTTTTTAAAAGCATTTTTCTCTTGCGATCTCATTAGAGCCTGATTCAGTAAATTTTACGTAAAATTTTTCTTTTCGAAGATTTCAAGATCGTTTCAAAGTTGTGTTATATATGTCAGAACGTATTTCTTTAATCAGCTGCAATAAAAAAAATATATATATAGTTGTATGCAAAAATATATCAATGATATTTGATAAAAAAGAAATATTCTTGCCGTACGTTGATCGTTTGATAACATTCATATTAAGTAAAAAATATTTTTTGCATCATTATAATTTCATGAGATATTTAGATGGTCTTACTTATTAGACCATTCCATATATATATATATATATAAAGATCTGACCTATAAAGAAAGTAAATAAGAAAAATTAAGAGTAGAGATAAAGAGAAAAATGTTCATTGAACGACATCTCTCAGTTGGTGGTATAAATCACGAATGAGGGAAAAGAATTAATATGACGAGAGAAATCCAAAGATAAAACGTTTCAAAGTAGAAAATTGGAGTCGGAATTTTCTGAATGATAAATTGTTAATTGGCCCGCTTGAAACGCTAAAGAGCGGAGTAAAAAGATAAAAAGGAAAAAGAAAGAAGAAAAGTAAAGAAAGAAGGAAACAAAGAAAGAAAGAAAGAAAGAAAGAAATTCGAGGATGAAATTAAATGAAAATGAAAAAGGAAAAAAGAAATGGAAAGAGAAATAGTCAAACGTGTGTGGTCCACAGAAAGAGAAATACAAAGATGCCAATGGTGTTATTACTCTTTATGAGGATTAATGTCGGTCCTCGTAAATCAATCGAGAGAAAAAGAGAAAGAAAGAAAGAAAGACAGAGAGAGAGAGAGAGAACGAAAAAAAAAGTAAAATGAAAAAAAAAATAAAAGGACGAAAGAAAGACTATACTAAAACGTTTGCGCGTGCATCAGGGGAAAAAGAAAGAATGAAAGAAAGAAAAAAAAATAGAGAAAAAAAATCTCGGGGTTAAATGGTACGCTTGAAAAATAAAAAGGACCGTTTTAAAAGTTTCGTAATCAAAACGTAATACCCAGAACACGTTTTTTCGAATACGTTATGTACGTAGGTACGTACGTATATATGTACCTATTTGTATGCATGTATTCGTATATTTAACACATACGTATACATATATATATATATAAAATATATAAATAGTATAATATAATAAGTACATGTGTGTACATATATATTATACATGATAGTATAGTATAATAAGTACTCTATAATATATATATATATTTATATATAATGTTCATTCATAGATATAAAGGTGTAAACGTATGCAATAGGACGAAACGAGAGATAACGCGCTGACACGAAAAAAAAGAATTACATAGATACGTACATACACACACACACGGATATGTACATTTAAAAAATAATGAAAGAAATGGAAAGAAAAAAGAGCGGGAGAGGGTGGAATAGAACGAAGAGAAAAAAGAGAGAGAAGAATCGTAGGTAAGTTTAACGACCGAGTTAAAAGCTTGATCGCGTTGAATTAGTCAGCCGAATTTAATTGATAGACCAGCTCTCTCTCTCTCTCTCTCTCTCTCTCTCTCTCTCTCTCTCTCTCTCTCTCTGTCTCTCTCTTTCTCTTTCTCTTTCCCTTTTTACATCTCGTCCAATTCCAATTCACCATTTACCGTCACACTCAATTGCTAGCGTTTTAGAAGCCTTTTTTGTTTTATACCCTACATCGTTCAAAAAATCGCAATAAAATCGACGAGCCCACGTTATACAACTTTGACGAACCTTTTCTATCTCTCTTTACTTCTCTATCTCACTCTCTTTCTCTCTTTTCTCTCACTTTCTTTCTCTCTCTCTCTCTCTTTCTCTCTCTGTATCATTCATTCTGTTTAAAAAAAATCTACTTAAGCTCAATAAAAAATATCTTATCTCTCATCATACTTACGATGATAAAGTTACCACTTCTCTCGTTTTAAATGTGTTTGTTTGTTTATTTCTTTTTTCTCTTTATTTTTTTTTTTTTTTGTTTTTACTTCGATGTTCAAATCTCTACGTTCCCTTTAACGATAGAGAGAAAGAGAGAAAGAGAAAGAGATACGTAATTAAGGAAACACACGTTGGCACGATTAAGCTCGAGACGGGCGTTTCGAAAAATTAGAGTTTCATAAATTTTATAACGTGCTGCCCGTTTAAATGCTTATTACGTGTACGTTAATGCACACGTTCGCCTGTTATATCGCGAAAAATGAGAGGAATAAAATCCTGTGTTAAAGCGTACGAGCAAAATTTTGCGGCTAATATTCGCGTGAAAGATACCGAATGCTTCGTCCACTACTAAAATGTTAAATTCCAAGCGTTTATCGTTCGTCTCTTGAAAATATTATAAAAAAGGAAAAAAGAAAGCGAGAGAGAAAAAAAGAGATTCTAAACGACAACTAACGCCATTTTTAAAAAGGAATAAAACAAAAAGTCACGAAAGATAAACGATTATGTAATTTATTACATATACATATATACGAATATGTTCGTATACGAGTGGAGATAGGGAATTATAATCCGACGATTTATAGACGTATATTTGTATTCACTCCACTACAAGAAGATTTTAACTTCTCGTACGAAAGAGATTAAACATTTATTTTGAACAAGATACCACTTACTTAGTAGCTATTACGTGCAAAAATATAGGTATATAAATAATAACCGTATATATTGATTTTACGTATGTGGATCAAATCATAAATTTATATATAACAAGCACGAATTCGACGTGTTACAATTCTAATATTTCCATCGATTTATATAAAAAAAGAAACAAAGATGAACAAAAATATTGTTAGATGGATCCTTTGCCATTATCAAACTTGATTAAAAGAAAATTCGTCAATTTATCAACAACAACAACAATAATAATAGTAATAATAATAATAATAATAATAATAAATATCTATCTAGAAAAAATTATCACTCACTTTTATCAGATAAAACTTAACATTTTACAATTTCGAAATAGAAACGATCTGTCATTGTTAATAACATCGAAACGTCGCGATTTGTTAGACGCGAAAATTGAAAATTGCAAAACAAAAATAAAAAGAGGAAGAAAAAGATGCGTATTGACGATAATGAAATAATTAAAAAAAAAAAAAAATGCAAAAAAAAGAAGAAAAAGAAGAAGAAAAAAGAAAAGACCATGACACTTGATCTGTGCAAACTTAATGTTACGAAAAAGCAATGATCTATCATTGTCGAAAGTTCGTCCTATAAATGGAAAAATCGTAATATCGTAAGAAAGTCGTTTTGCTATGAACGAAAAGCTTTTCCCTATTGGAAGTTTCCGTAATCTCGATTAGACGGCCATGATCGAGAGCATAGTGTTCCCTTCGTTTCTAAACCACGTCACTTTTTCTCTCCTTCTCCCTCTTTCTCTCTCTCTCTCTCTCTCTCTCTCTCTCTCTCTCTCTCTCTCTCTTTCTCTTTTTCTCACTCCCTTTAGTATAGCTCCTGAGTCCGTAGTGGCCATTAAATCGCATTGCTCGATAATTCAACTCGTATGAACGTGTATACCTACGTACGTACTTACACACAAGTTCCTTTATTCCAGTTAGAAAAGCAAGGCAGAAAAAGCACTCGTGAAAAAGCTTTACGAGGGCAAAAGCAAAAGTGTTTTCTTTCTCTCTCTTTCTCTCTTTCTCTCTATCTCTCTATCTCTTTCTCTCTCTATCTCTTTCATTCAATCACAAGTACTTTTCTGGGTCAATTGCCGTAAGTTTATCTAATATAACAAAAAAAAGAAAAGGATAAAAAAAGGAAAGAAAGAATAATCGTTGTTAACTCTACATTGTCTCATCTATCATAAATAGATGATAATATTGGAATTAGATAATTATTTTTATTGCGCAATGTTCTATCTGCTTAACTATCTTAATCAATTGAAGTAATTTCGTTTGATATATATATTAAAAAAAAAGAGAAAGAATAGTCATTATTAATTCTTTATTCTATCATCGATTATAAACTAGTTCATTAACAAATCAATCGAATTTTATTAATAATTCAATTGGTTGTTCGTGGTATGTTCGTTTAATATATATATATATATATATATATATATATAAAGAAACAAAAAAAAAACTAATCTATAATATCATAATTCGATAATTATATTTAACTATCACTATTTAACTATACCCATATATACTATATACAACATTAAAAATACTTTATATTCGCTGTACAATATTCTATTTATTTATTTATCCATTCATCTCTCTCTATTTAATACTCTCTTTAAATCTCCCTCTCTCTTTCTCTCTTTCTCTTTTTCTAGGTACTCTCGTTAAGTCCATCTCATTCACACCACACAAACTCTATTCTCTCTCGTGTATGTTTCCTACTCCTTCCGTTCAATTACCACGGAGCGTCGGGACGCTTTTCGCGACGTTGAGCCGAGCCGAACCATAGCCATAGCCATAGCTATAGCCATAGCCATAGCCATAGCCATAGCCATAGCCATAGTCCAAGCCCAAGCCAAGCCAAGCCAAGCCAAGCCAAGCCAAGCCAAGCCAAGCCAAGCCAAGCCAAGCCAAGCTAAGCCAAGCCAGGCCAAGCCATGCCAAGCCGAGCGGCGCCTCTCGTCTCGAGAGAACAAAAGGAGGAAAATTGTTAATTATACGCTTCGCTGTATGTTCGCGAATACGCACGCGTTGGTATTTCTCTTGGTTCTCCTTCAAACAAGAACGTTTCTCTTTTTCTCTTTTTTCGTTTTTCTTTTTTTTCTCCTTTTTCTTTTCATTTCTTTTTCATTTTCCTTTTTTCTCTTCTTTTTCGTAACTCCTCCATTGACCGATCTTTTTTTTCTCGGGGCTCTACGGTATAAAAAAATATTTCGTAGATCAGTTGGTTCTTTTTCCTTTCTTTCTTTTTTTTTTTTTTTTGTTGTTTTTCTTTTTACGTAGAATATGTTGCTATTTTCTATTTAAAAAAGAAAGAATGAATATGCCATAATATTATCCTCCACTTCCCACCCATCATCCTTACTCATCTCCTTTAAGATTTTGCCCGAACGATTTTTGCTCGAAAGTATGTCGGCTTTTCGAAATAAAAATTTTCACAACCGGTTTATATATGTAGTATATATATATATTATAAAGAAGAAAACCACATCGTCTTGGCGTAAAAAGAAAGGAAGAAAAAAAATAAGTGAAGAAAAAAGAAAAAAAAGAAAGTATAACGCTATAAGAGAATATAACTAAGTATAACCGAGATTTAAAAAAAAAAATAGAGAGAGAGAGAAAAAAAAGAAAAGAAACAGAAGAAGAAGAAGAAAGAAAAAAGGTTCAGAATTTGTATATATATATATATATAATCTAATAAATAATTTCATCATCGATAAAATGAGATAAGATTAAAAAAAAGATACAGATATACATACATACATATCATATATCTATATATAATACTTAAGTATATATGTATAACTTCAAAATTACACATCTTTATAGGTTAATCTATATATTTCTCTTTCTCTCTCTCTCTCTCTCTTTCTCTCTCTCTCTCTCTTCTTTCGTCCTTCTTTATTCCTTTTTTTTTCTTCATTTATTTCTCCTTTTCATTTCTTTTTACATCAAAACGATCTGACTTTTTTCTTGTTTCTTTCATTTATCGTGTGAACCTTTGTACCTTAACCTCTCTCTTTCTCTCCCTTTCTCACTTTTTCTCTACAAGTCGATCGTAACTCGTTCATTCGCACTACGAAATAGCCGTAAGGTTCCTGCGACTTGAAAACGTTAGCTCCATGAGAATGTGTATACTAAGGGAGAGAGAACGATGCGCGAAACTTTAAATTACCTTTTTACGCTTCGCTCTCAAATATAGTCCTTTCCACTTTACCTTTTCCTTTTGTAAACGATTTAACAGGTCAGCTCTCTGATACCGACTTTTCTTTCTCTCTTTCTTTTTTTTTCCCAGCTTTTTTTTTCTTTCTCTCTTTTTTTTTAATAAACCAACTTTTCCCGTTGGTTTTTCTATACATCGAGACTGCCGGTTACGTCTTTTATATACGAGTCCTTTGATGATTATTCAAAGCTTCTTATATGGTTGAAAATTTTTTTCTATAAACCCAAGTTACGATAAAATCGAAAGAAAAAGAAAAAGAGAGAAAGAAGAGAATGAGAAAAAGAGAGAGAGAGGAGAAAGAAAGAAAGAAAGTTCACTTTATTTCTTGAATATAATCAAGACTCCCTCTCTTTCTCTCTCTCTCTCTCTCTCTCTCTCTCTCTCTCTCTCTCTCTCTCTCTCTCTCTCTTTCTTTCTAAAAGATGAAAAAATCGATATAAAAAATTTTTACCTTAAGAAAAATCAACTCCGACGATACATTTTTTATCGCTAGAGTTCCAAGCACGTTATTATAATAATATCGAACGATAAAAAGCAAAATTTTATGATACAAAAATATGATCATCTTAAAAGAATAATATATAAGTAAGTAGATATATACGTTGTTAAAAAAATATGTGAGTGCCTATTCATTTGTATGTATATATATACGTGCGTATGAGAGAGAACGAGAAAGAGAAAAAGAGAGAGAGAGAGAGAGAGAGATTTATGAACGGTGAATCGTTAATCAGTTTCTCATATGTAGGTACCTACATATCAATGAATCTGACTAATCCATTGCACACTAACAACGGTCCGGTTTTCCTTTCGCTATCGTGTGGGTGGCGGATATCACCGACCACAAAATCGCATGCACATCGCCGCCAATCGGATTTAGCTGTGGTCTCTCTCCCGTATTATTTGCATATCGCTGGGTGGATGGCACGAAACAATGAGTCACCCTTCCTGATCGAGATGAATTCGTTAAAAAAAAGTCGAACTTTCTATCTAACCCTTCCCCTCCTCCCATCTCTTTCTGTCTATCTGTCTCTCTTTTTTCCTCTTCATCTATTTTTCTTTCTCTGTTTATTTATTTTTCTATCCTCCTCTATATCCTTTTCATCCTGGTCAATTCTTTTTACGAAATCCGATCAATCTCCATCGTACAAAATCATTTCTCTCGAAAGGTTCAAATCCGCCATTAAATTCGAACCCTTTTCTATACGAATATATACATACATATATATATATATATATATATATACACATATATATTTGTGTGTGTGTATATAAAATATATTAGTATTGAATAAGCACGCGATATTGCATCGAATATATATTAAAATCTGACAAATAAATAAAGCTTTACATTTAACAATCCCAGAAATTAATGATAATAATGGTAAAATAAACGGATTGTTGTGTAATTAATATCTTTTCCGAGCGATTTATAATTACAAAATGTATTTTATTCTGTACAATCGATATATATATATATATACACATACACACACACACATATATATATATAAAGAAATTCGAGGACATCAAAATGGAACTTTGAACGATTCATCGAGAAATCTCGTTCGAAATCAAATCGATCGATATCGTAACAATATCCCCATTTAATGCAATAAGTTCTCGATTGGTATACCAAACGAAAAAGATATTATCGAGATGATTAATCCAATTTATATACGGCATACCTACGTACATACCTAGAGTTATCATCGTACGCGCATTCCTATCCTGACAACTTGTTCATTGATACAAAACGAACGAATGAAAAATTCCGATATATCGCGAACGAATATTATCTTTTCCTCGTTTCGTCGATAACGATGAAAATAAAAAAAAAAGATAAAAATAAAAATAAAAAAGAGATAAAAAAGTTATTGCATATTTTATGAAAACACTTGATCATTATGCCGAATCTAATAAAATACACACACATACACACACAAATGTTTATTTATTTCGAATTCGAATTGGCATATCTATATGTATTTCCGATCTATTACATTTGTAACATTTACATCAGTGACCGGCTGACCGCATAAAGGGTGTAACCGATCGCCTTGTCTGATTATAGGTTGGCAAGAATCTACGACAACGATATCTTTTCACGGAGATCTAATTGTACGTCGGGATTAAGTCATGATACTAGTAGTCACGATAGGAAGTAGCGAGTTTACGGCTTCCAACGTTTCATTTCTTCTTTATTTTTTTTTTTCCTTTTCTTTTATTTTCTTTTTTTATTTTTTCCTTCTTCGTATTTTCCTTTTTCTTTTTCTTTTCTTTTCTTTATTCTTTTTTTTTCTTTGGTCTCTCTTTTCCCCGTTTTTCCTTCAAAACCAACTAGTCGATCGAATACCAGTTTTCTTCTCAATACTTATCCGTATGGTGATATCTCTTATTATGCATTTGACGTTAATAACGTATCGGTAATAGTTAATCGATGTTGCTACGATCGAAAATCTTTTCTTAAAGAGAAAAGAAAAAAGGAAAGAATGAGGAAAAAGAAAGAAAAAAAAAAAAAAAACATCGTTCGACATAATAAATACGCAATGATCGCGTAATTACATTTCACAATATTTCAAATAGTACCTAAGTACCTATATTTATGTAAAATGATGACCGAGAGAAGAAAGAAAAAACAAGAGGAAAAAAAAGAAAAAAAACATGTTACGTAGATGAAATTACTAATCGTTGACTGACTACAAAATTAGGATCTATCGGATTAGCACGAATGATACTAGCGAGTTGTACGATTTTCTTCGTTTTAAATGGCGATACGAAGGAGATAATGTCTTCTCTCTCTTTCTCTTTCTCTCTCTCTCCTTTTTTCTCTCTATTTCGAGTTGAGTGAAAGTCGATCGAACTGGAAGCTTACAATTTGTCTAATCGTCGTGTCCGGCGATGATCATCGTAGGTAGAAACGCGTAGGTACCTAACAAGTATAATACATGTTGTATGTACTACCTACATGTGTATGTACATATATATATATATATATATATATATATATATATATATATATATACATACATACACGCATTATCTGTATATATAGAACATACATAGTGACTCGTTTACGTGTTCCTCGAGAACCGCCCTCAGTCCACTCCTATCGCGATTTCGCGACTATTCAATCTCCTAACCGGTCGTTCGTACGTCGTTACGGTGATCGTTCGTGCGTATTACGAATCTCTAACGGGGTGTTTTCATCCAAACGACAGGCACGAAACTAGGCCTGAAACCCAATACGATCGAAGTGTACCTATAGGGTACACATCGAACGTTTCGAAAGCTAATTAACCGCATGAGTTTCGATCTGTTCCAATACTTACTCCTACCTTCGTCTAAATTACTCTCAACGAGAAAATCTTCCCAATTTCGCGATATATACTTCTAAGTACTTTTAGTTTAATTGCTCTTTGATTAAAAAAAAAAAAAAAAGAAGAAGAAGCGGAAAAAAAGAATGAAAAAGAATTATTGTTTTATCTTCTATAAAATCGTATATAAATTTTGCTCCCTTTCTTTTCTTTTCTTTTTTTTTTTTTATTTTTTTTTTTTTTTAATACAAAGTTATACTCCCTATGGTGTAATTAAATTAGCATACGTATATCTAATAATATAATTTTATATTAGATACGAAAAAAAATTAAATTAGATTATAAAGTAATCGTCGATATATATCATCGAGTAAACGTTTTAAATATGTCGAAAAAATATTATTCGAGATAATATAGCGTAATTATATTATACGTACTAATACAAGTAATACCATAATTTTCGCGATATATAATTGTTGTATAAACAAAGAAAAAAAATTAAATTATAGCCGATCAAGACACCTCACTTCCTTCAAAAAAAAAAAAAAGAAAACAAAACAAAACAAAATTAATAAAATATACTATATAATATCTATGATATAAATAATACCAGAACTTTCGATGTATCATTTTTAATATGATTAAATTATAGATAAATGCTTGGAGTGCTTCGAAGAGGAAAAAGAAAAAGAAAAAAAAGGGGGGGGAAGAAAGAAGAAAGAAAAAAATTAGAACGTGGTCAATCGTCGATATCGTCGAATAAATTTTTTAAATATTTTAAATGTTAAACGAATGTTGAAGGAAAAAATGTTAAACGTCAATTATTTTTTAATAATAGCTAGCTGCTAAATAGAGTAGATATTTTTTCTCGTCCTTTAGCATCGTTAATATATCTACTTCGTCTCTCCCCTCAACTCTCCGACACAGCAAACCGACTCTAGTCCAAGGGGATAGTAAGTTTCGTGCGCGACGTCATGGCGCGTGGCTCTAGAAATTCCAACATTTTTCTTCGACGTTCACCATTTTTCTTCGACGTCGACATGGCTCGGTGCCTCGTGTTATTCCTACCTTCCTGAAACTCCCGAGAGTGGAACTCAAGTTTGTATTTGATCAAACGCGTGCATCCACTTCTCGGCGACTTCGTTAATTCGAATGGTAGAAGAGTAAATTAACGAGCGATTGTGTATGCGGCTACTTCTAGTGTACTAACGATCCTTCTTCGACCTTTGACTAATGATCTTTCGATCCTTAATGGCTATCGACCAGAACAAAAAAAAGAAAAAAAAGAAGAATAAAAACATAATTAAAAAAGAGAAAAAGAAAGCATAAAGGGAGAAGTAAGAAAACGAAATTAAAGAAAAAAGGAGGGATATAAAAAAAGAAAGAAAAAAAATCAATATAACTGGGACGTATCGATGTTATTTATAAATACTTTGTATTATCGCATAATAAGTAAATTAATAGAGAGTTATAAATTGTAATTAAACGTTTGGCGATAAAGAACACGTATATATGTATATACACATGCGTATTTATGTAAATGTAAATTATACAGGTTCTTACAATTACACAAGAACATTTATTTTATTCCCATTATCGTTAACGAATAAATAATTATTCAAGAGAAACGATATCGAGATTAAAAGAGAAAAAAAGAAAACAAAATTCTCATTACTACCAATAAACCTTTCTATTATATTATAAATTCATTCTTATAATACTGAATAAAAATAGCATAATAACGTATGTAAACATTTGTAAATATTACAAATATTAGCGATAAAGCTCATTTGACGTAACAATTCGGTCAAGCGTTAACTGTTGAAAGAAAAATAAATTTCGTTGGAGGCGATTTACATGCGAAACGCAGGAAGCACGTTTAACCGAAAATGACAATTTCGGTTGACGTGTGAAAGCCACCCAGCAAATAACGTTAGGAAAGTGTTCCAGACAGGAAAGGTCGAGGCTCGAACGCGTTTCTCTAAAGTGACTGTCTTTCTCTTTCCCCTCCTCTCTCTCTCTCTCTCTCTCTCTCTCTTTCTCTCTCCCTCTCTACTTACTTCTCTGTTCAGAGAGAACCTTTCCTCTATCTGGCATGCATAATACAGAGATTCGCTTAGTTCTCTTCTCAAATCTCGTGTTACTCGAAAATGAAGCTCGAATCAACTAAAATCCTCTCTCTCTCTCTTTCTCTCTCTCTATCTCTATCTATCTATCTATCTGTCTGTCTATCTTTCTCTAATTCTATCTCTATCTCTCTCTTAGTCCTTCTCGTGAACTCATTCACATGGTGAAATTCGTAATCGATGAACGATAAAGCCATAAAAGCCAGCGTGGTACCGCGAGAGGAATGCAGTTTCCGTGGGCCGCTTACATGGGTCATGTAAGTTCCTAGAAATTCACAGCTTATCGTTCATGCATCTGGTATATCTCTATAGGAAGAGCAAAATCCCATCTGTGCTCTCAATTAGAGTAAAGCATCAAAAGCTCGGTATGTGTTCAGTAATTTGAATCGATTCAATGAATGACCTGTATGTTTTCTCTTGCTGAGATCTAACCATAAAGTTATTACGATAAAAATAAATATATTGAATTTCTTCTATAAGAAATTTATATCAAATGATACGACGCTTTTTGGTTAAAAATTTTTTTCAGGATAATTATATCCTTCTACGAACAATTTTCTACGGAAGAAAAAAATAAATACGATATATTTGATACAGCAATACTTTCGTCAATATGGCTGTCAAGTTCTATTAAAAATTTTATATTATATAATACAATGTACTCGCTAAAGAAAAAAAAAAAATTAGTCAATATAGCTATCTCGTCTCCAAAAAAAAAAAAAAACGAAATCAGATCAAATGATACTATAAGTTTAATAGAAATATTTCTTAAGACGTTCGTCTTGTTTCAATAAAAATTTGTATCAAGTGATACGACGTATTTACTAACAATATTAATCAAGATAGTTATCTTGTTCCATGTAAAATTTATGCGAAAAACATGCGACGCCTTTAGCTCGCAATATTCTCGTTCGAATAATTATTTCGTTTTATTAAAAATTTATACGAAATAACGCGATACCTTTAATAGCAATTCCTCTTGTCAAGATAATTATTTCGTTCTACTTAAAAAATTTATGTGAAATAATACTATACATTTAGTAACAATTTTTTATCTTTTCTTATTGTTATTATCATTCTTATTATTACTTTCTTTTTTTATTTTAAAAAATATTCAAGTCGAATTACCGACACATCGAAACGAGATTCGCTTCGAATGACTGAGTATCTTTTTGCTACAATCGAGCAATACTCGTCAAAGCTATACACGTAGTTATCGTCTTCTCGGCAAAAAAATTAAAATAAAAGAATACTCATATACATTTTTAATAGCAATTTGCCCTTCTCTCTCTCTCTCTCTCTCTCTCTCTCTCTCTCTCTCTCTCTCTCTCTCTCTCTCTCTCTCTCTCTCTCTCTTTCTCTCTTACTCTCTTTTTTATTATTTTTCGGGGAGGGGGGGGGGGATGAAGAGGAAGAATGCAAATCGAATTCCAGGCACGTTGAAACGAGATTCGAACACTTTCGTCGAGAGTATAAATTAGTCGCGTTATCGGTGTCATTAAGTTGTTTCGCATGCGAAACATTTTTCTTCGCAGAAATATACACATACATGTATACATACAGACACACATCCGCAGGCGCACACACGCTCATGCATATGAACACGCGCGCGTAAACGCACGAACACATATACACATATACACAGAGAGAGAGAGAGAAAACACATACACCTACGCAAACTCATTTCGCTGTCAGTGTTCCTCAACATTACGGTCGTAAATAAGGGTGAGAATCGGGAAGAAAAAAAAGAAGGAGAAGAAGAAGAAAAAAGAAAAAGAAAAAGAAAAGAAAAAAGAAAAAGAAAAAATATAAAGCAGGGTCGTTCAGCCGAGAGTTAACCGGGAAGAAGTAGAGAGAAATAAGGAAGGAAAGAAAAAAAAAAGAAAAAGAAAAGAAAGGAAAAAAAGAAGTAGAAGAAAATGCAAGAGGGGATTGCGGAAAATGAAAATGTACGGTTTTCCCTTGTAAACGAGAAAGCGATTTTCTCCTTGTTCCGTCGATCAGAATAAACTGGAAGGATTCGAGATAATGGATTAAGGATAATAATTTCTAAGAAAATAATCTAACCTTTTCTATCTTTTTTATACAATAGATATTAAATAGAAATAAAATGAAAATTGTCTAATGGATGGACGACAAAGTAGTTTAAGTTAAATTTCAATCACAAAGAAATAAGTACGCTAATATATTCCATATCTGGTGATCTTTGCTCGTACGATTTGATAAGTAGTAGTAAGTTTAAATACTAATAGTAAATTTGAGAATTTACTTCAAGTATAATGCAAGTACACTCACACTCGTTTAAAACTCTAAGCATTTAATACTATAAGTTATATGGAAATATTTCGAATAAATACTATAAGTTATACCGAAAAGTTTTCGATCAAAATATGTCATCATTCTCATGAAAAAAAGAAGAAAGAAAAAAACAGGAAGGAAGAAAAATATTTCGAAATCGCATACTGATTTCTCTGTATAGAGATTAAATTATATTATATTACTCGTCCATCAAAGAATTATTATTCAAATGAGATAAATATTTTTATAATCTAAAATTAACATAAAATCATCATACGAGTCCGAGTAGATGTAATATATTGGATTAGGGGAAACTTCTTAAAATACGCTCTCTCTCCCTCTCTCTCTCTCTCTCTCTTCATCTCTCCTCTCTCTTTATATATAATATAAATTTGTTTAAAAGAAAAATCTCTTAAACGTAAAATCGCGTGAATCACTTATTAAGACGATCATTAAGTGAAAAGCCATTCCAGATGGAGACAGTTACTGACTCACAGTATATACAACATTATCTTTACCGCATTCTCATCGCTTTGTCAATATATCACAAAGAAAATAAAAAAAAAAGACAAAGAAAGAAAGAGACAAAGAGACACAGAGAGAGAGAGAGATAAAGAGAGAGAAATGTAAAAGTTCAGCACTCACGAAACTTGAAAAATCTTCAAGCGCGACGATAGAACGCGATCGTGCAAAGGCACTCGTAATGGAAGAAAACAAGAGGAAAGTATGTTATCTGTAAAAGCTAAGACGAAGACGAAGAAGAGGAATCCGCTTCAGAGACCAAGATAAAAGGATCGACGAATGCGTTATTCAGAAGGAGGTTTCTTAAGGATGATGATACCGAGAGCCAACTGTGATGAAACTTCCAACTTTTCTCGCGGTAGTTATAAATAACTGGGCCGCGAACCTTCTTCTTCTTCTTCTTCTTCTTCTTCTCCTTCTTCATCTTCTTCTTCTTCGTCTTCTTCTTCTTCGTCTTCAGTTTCATTTTCGTTTTCGTTTTCATTCTCGTCTTAGTCTTCCTCTTATCCTCCTTCTTCTTGTAAACTTCTAATTGCTCTCGTCGCCATGGCGGATATCGAAGATCGTTGAAATCATGTTAAAACTATAGTCGACGACAATCGAAATCGAAATTGATTTGCTTGAGTTTATTACCCGAATAAAAGTGGAAGGATAAAAGGAGAGTAAAAGAAAAAAAGAAATAGAAGAAAAAAAATAGAGGAAAATAAATAGATATTTGAATTCGAAGTTGGTAGGACGACACTTTTACGACGACGAATCGATCTGCGAGCGAAGGAAATGTTCGCTTTTATGGAAACGCCGGTATAAAACTACGGTGCAATTTTTGTAGAGATCAATCGAAAAAGTTATGATTTCGCGATGGGGAAACGAAATTGTCATTCTTCGTATCTGTTCATATTCATTATATTAATCGTAATTTATTCGAATATTTACGTGAAAAATTAAATAAATAAATAAATTCTTTCTCTGAACAAAATGTTCATACGTATTATACGAAAGAAGTATGCGCGTGTGTATATGTGTATATATATCAATTTATTATACCAATAAACTTTATCTAACGAAACGAGCTTGGTTTATAGCATTTAGGTGTCTCCTGTGATTCTTTTGAGTCTAGTGTAACGAACAAATGGCGATCGTTAAAAAAAAAAGAAAAAGAAGAAGAGAAAAAGAAAAAAAAAAGAGAGAAGGGAGAAAGGAGGAAAAAGACAGAAAAAAAAAGAAGATAAAGAAGAAGAAGAAGAAGAAGAAGAAGACGAGGAAGAAGAAAGATAGGGAAAAAGATGGGTGTCGGACGATCGAAGAAGTAATTACTTTCGTTAATGAAAAAACGTAAGAATAATGAGGTATCCTCGAAGGAATAGGAGTTCGTTATCGATCAGTACGAATTGTTGGAACGAGCAGGAATGTCATAGCGAACGTAAAAGGAGAAAGAGAAAAAAAAAGTGAAGAATGAGAGAGAGAGAGAGAAAGAGAGACTCTCCTCTCTCTCTCTTTTTTCATCACTTTTTCGTCTTCTCAAACGATTCCTATTTCGTGACGTTTTAAAGAGATAACTTCGCGAGAGCGAGTGCGGCTCCCGCGCTTTCGACCCTCGTCCGCTAATAGCAACAAGTTACTTCTGACCCGTCAGCACGAGCACGGGACAGACCCTTGCGACGCCTCTATATTTAGTACGGGTCGAACCACTAGACCAGCGAGAAAACACAAAAGAAAGAGGCGAAGCTGCCGAGAGTAGTTATACCGTGGCGCACGAAATGAGAGAGTTAGAATGAGCGAGAGTAAGAGTAAGAGTAAGAAGTAGGAGTAAAAGAGATAGAAAGAGAGAAATAGGGAGAGAGAAAGAGAGAAAGAGAGAGAGAAATCTCGCGATATCTTCCACAACGTCGTCGACGTTCGAAGTGAAAAGAGAAAAGAGAAGCCGCCATATTGCTCCTCGCGTCTCTTCTGGCTCGCAGCTGTGGTGAACGCGCAAAAAGCAAGCATCTCTCTCTTTCTCTATCTCTCTGTTTCTCTATCTCTCTTTCTCTCTGATCTCCATAACACCCTTCTCCTTCGTATATTTCTCCTCTATACGAATATTTCGATTTGGATAGAACGACGAAAGCTTTAAACGCTTATCAAAGTCGTTTATTCTATCGCATTTGCCTCTTCGCTGGTATTGCATCACTTGACGTTTTTAGAGTAAAACGTGATGAAACGGATAAATTATCTACGTCGATCGATGAAATTCTTTATGCGTACATGTACGTTTATATATATATATATATATATATATATATATATATATATATATATATAGGTATAAATCGTCTCCTTTTCTATAGTATATTAAGATAAATCACCCACTGGGAAATATTATATATATATATATATATATATATATATATACACACACACACACACACAAAATAGTTGTGTGTGACCAGTGTGAGAACAAACTCAAAGACAAGAAACAGAGATCAAGTGGGTGGTGAAAGATACGAGAAAAGTGCGATAACTCTTCTGAACGAACGAATGAGTACCTCGAGTGATGTAGAGATCTATGTCTTTGCGTTCATCTGAACTCTCCGTTTAATAAGTTTCAAAGGAAACTGTCATCGTCCGTAGAGATAATTGGACGCATTTAACGTGGAAGAAAAAAAATTAAGAAAAAGAAAAAGGAGAAAAAAGAATTAGAAGAAAAGAGATACGGAACGACCGAATTCATCTTTCAATTGACTTTCGACGAACTAATTCGAATCGAAACGAAATATACGCGCAATACATATCTATCCTTAGTTGTAATGGTCGACATAAAAAATACAATGTAACGATAGATATTATTAAGCGTACTTATTATTAAACAAAATGATCGACTAGATTTGCGTGTTAATAATGTAAATATTCACTCAAATAAATTTTATTTGGTATGGTTTTTGATAAATTCCTTTTTTCCTTTTCCTTTTATTTTTCAACGTTCATAATACATGATATATCTTAATACAAAATAATATTGTCGATGAGAGAGTGTTTTAACGTGAAACATTTTATCTTACAATTCTTTACCTTTTTATTAAAATAACAGTAAGAATTCAATACGAATTAGAGATAAATAAAAAGCTTTGTAGAAAACAAAAAAAGAGAAAAAAAGAAAGAAAGAAAAAAGCCATAATCGAAGATATTCGAAAAAGTGTGGGAACGATGCTGGCGCCGTCTAACCGCGTCTGGATTGGGACGATTTACAGGTGGCGCGAAATTTAATTTAATCATTTTGCCAAGAGCACGCGTTCGCTTATGTACCTACAATGTACGTAACATTTTTTCTTTTTCTTTTTTTTCCCCCCTTAAAATATTGGTAAAAGCGATACGTCGAAAGAGTGAAATTGTCGTGAACGTTGGTTCGTGGTGAATGGGATTCGATTATTAAGCTTAGAGCGATAGAGAAAAAGAGAGAGAGAGAGAGAGAATAAGAGAGGGAGAGAAAGAGAAGAGAGGGGAAAGGACTCAGCTTTACGTCGCGAGACCCAACAACGAAAGCGAATAAGGTAACAGTGCGAGTTCGTAATGGAGTTTGCAAGTTCGAATATTGCTTCAACATTCAATGACAAAATGAAAGACCTTTCCGATGCAGAAATCGGGAACAAAAGCACGGCCGAGCTTCGCGCATTTTAGTAGTGGGAGGAAGGAGGTAGGAGGCACGGAAGGAGAACGAAAACGAGAACGAAAAAGAAAGAAAGAAAGAGAGAGAAAGAGAGAGAGAGAGAGAGAACGAAAGGGAAAACTCGTTTAAACTCTTTCAATACGCCGAGCGTAAAATTTGTACGCCGGCAAAGCTCGAAGAAATTACCACCCGCGTGGAATATAAATCCGGGTTATTTCCTTCGAGGGTCGCCTGCCCTTTTATCGAAGCACGAAAGAGATAGAGAGATAGGGGGGGGAGAGAGAGAGAAAGAGAGAGAGAGAAGAAAGAACGGAGTAGAGGGATGAAAGGGAGGAAGAATTTCAAAAACCGTTAATCGCACGTATTCAACAAAATTCGAACTATCACGAAAATGTCGAGTTCGACTTGACGAAACCACTGATTTGAAACTAGTCACGAATTTTCTCTCTATCGTTAATGGATCTATGTATGTGTGTATATATATATATATATACATGTATGTGTATGAGTCGATGTGTGTATGTGCAGATACGTATATACATATATAGAAAATGTAGTTATTGATTAAAATGAAATAATGTTTTTCTACTTCGGATATGTGTTGATCGTACGAACTTCATGTTTTGCGAATTTATTTTCTATCTCTCTTTTTCTATATCTCTCTGTATCTCTCTATATCTCTCTATATCTCTTTATCTCTACCTCTCTCTCCCTCTCTCTCTCTCTCTCTCTCTCTCTCTCTCTCATTCTGTCTCTTCCGTTTTTCAACGAATAGCAATAACGATTTGTTTATACGGATTAAAACTGGTATATATCGTAAATATGGACGAGTAAAGGACCTTTCTCGGAACGAGAAAATCCGATCGCTTTTAACGTTTCTTTTTTGCTTTTATTTTTTTCTTTTTTTTTCTAAACTTCATACTCCATTTTTGTCGTAAATGAAGACAGAAAGAGAGAGAGAGAAAGAGAGAGAGAGAGAGAAAGAATGTATTGAAAAAAAAAAAGAAAAGAAAGAAATAGGTGCGAACTCGTTGTTCGAAAAACGATCGCGTTCATCATCTATCCCCTCCCCCTCCCCTCTTGAACTTAGAAACAAGCAGTGTGAGAAAGACGTAGACGGTGTTCCAGAAGTGTACGAGATAAAATTATCTTTTATCTTTAGTCGTCGCGTAATAAAGAGAGACGACGCGCATGTGTCGCGCCTCGTGAAAAGGGACCGATGCATTGCCCTAAAGGCACGCCGACGATGTGACTCCTTCGTTCCTTTTCTCGAATCTTCGAAAATATGTCGCCGTTGTTTTTTATTTACTTTATTTGTTTTCTTTTTTTTTTCTTTTCTTTTCTCCTTTTTCTTATTATTATTACTTTTTTTTTCTTTTTACGCTCGGAAGAATCCTTCCCCCGCTTCGTTTACACCAATGAGAATCAGCTGAGAACGAATAAGCGGCGTTAAGGAGAGAGAGAGAGAGAGAGAGAGAGATATTTTAACGCTCGCAGTTAATCGCTCGTGATTGGTAGCAATTAAATTCGTGAGATAGACTGGAGACGTCGTTACGGGTTAGTGGATAAGGGAGCATCGGGGTATATTCAGAAACGGTGTGGTGGCGTTCAATGAAAAAAAAGAAAAATAGAAAAGAAAGAAACTAGGAAAAACGAAAGTAAATGAAAAAATAATTAAAAAAAGAAAAAGAGAGAGAGAAAGAGAGAAGATCCAAGCTCGATCGAACGTTCGTAAGTTAATATTCCAAATGAGAGGATATCTGCTCGTGGTGCCGGCAAAAGCGATGGCTAATTACCGGCACTAAAAAGCGAATAACAAGAGAGTTATACGATTATCGGAGTAATAAACTGCGAAATACGATGATGTTCCGATAAACGTATATATATATATATTCGCTTGGATAAATCTCCACCATGTAGGTGTATGTATATATATATATATATTCGTTGAACACTTCATTGAATTACACATACATATATCTATGTATGACTCTTTTTACTATTTATTCTTTCTTTTTTATTTTATTTAATTTATTTACTTATTTTTATTTCATTTCTTTTATTTTAAATTTTGTTTACTTCCTCATATCAATCGTTATAAGATAAAAGTCGGATTATAAACGGATATTAAAATGAGAAAATATGTAGATAGAAAATAATAATAAATATTTGTATTACCTGATAGACAGACGGAGAGGCATAATCCCAGGAAGAGTATCGTCATCATTTTCAATCGTGGATTACAAATCCCTTAACGACGATAATATCTGATGAATAATAACGATAAAACGTTCAACCTTCCTTCAGCTTCATGTCCCGCTTTTTTTTCTTCCTTCGATCGATTGATTCCTTTCCAATGTCTTCCCTCTTCCTTCTAATATTCTTTCAATTTATAAAATATTATTTTATTAGATACACGCGCGTACAACAAATTATATATGTATACATATACATATATATATATATGCGTGCGTGTGTATATCGCGTAATAAATAAACACAATCTTTTTGCTGTTCTTTTTAAGATCTCTTCTGAAAGCAACCTATTTTTTTTTTTATTATATTATCAAATAAAATAAGGATTTCAACGATCGAAGGGCAAGGATTCGTAACAAGCTTACCGGGGCTGTATGACACACGGGCACACCGCACACAGCGTGCTACGAGACCAGTTCGAAGACTGAGTCCGAGTTCGTATTCCGGAGGCTGACTTCTCTCGGCCCTACCAGGGTACACCGGACTAGTAGTGTGTTGCCCGTCCGTTGCCCGCCTCTGGATAACGTTTCCTTCCACCATTAGGCACACACGCGGTATATACCGCGCGACGACATACATCGTGCCAAGACCTCCCGAGGGGGAACCGTTGTACGTTAAATCGAGGATCAAGATCATCTCGTGTTTCTTTCTTATCCTCCTCTACCACCACCATCGCCACCACCTCCAACACCATCACTATCACTATCACCATTACCATCACCATCATCATCATTATCATTATCATCATCATCATCATCACCTAACACGATTCCATTGCTTCTTCTTTTGATAACTTTTGATACACTGAAAAATAAAGAAATATCTTAATTCGTTTCTTCTTAAACTCTTCGCTTAATGTCCCGAACAATTCAAATAATGTTTAATCTCGAAGAATGAAATTTAATTCAGTAAATTAATTTTTTTCGTTTTTACTCGTATTTTAAAACGAAACGTTAATGTTCGACATTGATAAGATTGATTACTACTCGTTACAAAATGTAAAATCGGCGAATTGAAAAATAATAAATCGTGAAATTTAAGAATACATTTAACGATAAATTCGTTTTGTCTTTTGGTATTATTTCAGAGTGGAATAATACAACGTTGGTCGTTGGTAATGTTGAGTCGAATATTAAAATATGGCCGAATCGAAAAATACTGGATATTTAATAATAAATTAATTTGGT
Source organism: Vespula vulgaris (assembly GCF_905475345.1). Lineage (NCBI taxonomy): Eukaryota > Metazoa > Arthropoda > Insecta > Hymenoptera > Vespidae > Vespula > Vespula vulgaris. The sequence continues at coordinate 2,728,670 of NC_066588.1, forward strand.
CCTCATTGTGTTATAGAATAGATATATAATGTTGGCCATTTGTAATCTTGATTCGTTTCAAAATATGGCCAAATGGAAAAATATTGAAGATTTAATAATATATTAATTTCATCGTTGTATTTTAGAACGATTTAGCCATTGGTAATCTTGATTCATTCGAAAATATGACCAAATCGAAAAATAAATGAAAACTTAATAAAATATTAATTTCGTCTTAGTTGTATTTTAAAATAAAATATAATTTTGATCGTTTCTAAATATGACCAAATCGAAAAATTCTGAAAACAGAAAAAAATTTTGAATCGTTGAAAAATAAAATTGGAAAATATTGAATTCTATAAATAATATACTTCTAATAATAAAAATTTTACAATAAAATTAATTTTTCCTTGGTCATATTTTACAGTATAACATAGTTATCGTTGATCTTTGAAAACAAAGAATATTACTATTATTATAAGAAAAAGACTTGAAAAACGTATTTCATCTCCTTTTTACTATAATATCGTTCTCATCGCAAAATAAATTCTATCTCGATAGGGAAATTTAAAAAATTACATATTTTTATCGACTTGATCTACTTTGAAATTTATTATTTAATGTTCTACCGATAAATATACACTTAACGATTTAAAACGCGTTACGAATAATATATGAAATATTCTTTCATAACCTCATTTAATTAATTCATACATAATAATTAAACATATTGCAATCTAAGATTATTTGATCAATATTCATAAACATGTGAATTTATAATTGTATATTTATAACATATTTACTTACCGATTAAATATATTATGCATATCAGCTCAACAATTTCATAAATAGAAAAGCATCGTTCACGACAAAGCAAAAATATTTTCTCGCACTTCTAAACGCGCGCAATTTTATTTCAAACATTAGAAAGAGAGCTCGTCGTAATGAGACTCGCCAATCAAGTAAAATTTTCAAACTAAATTTATCTCATATACGTATGTATGTAAAAATTAAAGATAATGTGATAAACATATTCTAAAAATATGAAACAATGCTTAATTTTTTTTTCTAAATATCCAGACCAAGCAGCATATTTATATATAATGAAACATACAGCAGTCGGTGGCTGCATCTACACGTGAACTACTCAACTTTTATCGACGGCTAGTCTAGCGCCATCTGTAAATGATAACTATACGCAGAAGAAAAAAAAATTGGTTATAAATAAAAGTTCAAAATAAAAAGATAACACATACATAATTTTGTTTAAAATTTATTAACTTATATATAATTTATTATATATATATATATATGCATATATAAATATATATATATATATAATAATTTATCATATAATTTATAAAGGATACAAAACGATAATTATTATATACAAAATAAACGCAATTATAATAATAAAAAAGAAATTTAGCTTGTAACAACAATCATTCGCTTGCTTCTAGAATTTTATTATTTGAACATTACATCGCATAAACTGTTTAAACTGCATATCTGTAAGGTTTCTTAGAATAAAGAGAAAATTAACTTCAAATGCAGTTTTTATTTGCCGACGAAGCAGTGGAATAAATATCACATTACAGTTCAGCATGAATAAAAGTAAAAAATAATAATGTATCTAGTAGGACTATAAGTCTGCAGATTTTATTCATGAATAGAATTTAATTTCCCCCTCGGAGACGAAGGACTAAGTGAAGGGTAGATTCTTTTTGAATATTATAATCTGACAGAGTACGCCCATCTTCTAATTGTTTTCCAGCAAAGATCAATCTTTGCTGATCAGGTGGGATTCCTTCTTTATCTTGAATTTTGGCTTTAACGTTTTCGATAGTATCAGATGCCTCAACTTCTAAAGTGATAGTTTTTCCTGTAAGAGTTTTAACAAAAATTTGCATACCACCACGAAGCCTAAGTACTAAATGTAGAGTAGATTCTTTTTGAATATTGTAATCGGAAAGAGTACGGCCATCCTCGAGTTGTTTGCCAGCGAAAATTAATCTTTGTTGATCTGGGGGAATACCCTCTTTGTCCTGAATTTTAGCTTTGACATTTTCAATCGTATCGGAAGCTTCTACCTCCAATGTGATGGTCTTTCCTGTAAGAGTCTTGACGAAAATTTGCATTCCACCACGGAGTCGGAGTACAAGATGAAGGGTTGATTCCTTTTGAATGTTGTAATCGGAAAGAGTACGACCATCTTCAAGCTGCTTGCCGGCAAAGATCAATCTCTGTTGATCTGGTGGGATTCCTTCTTTATCCTGGATCTTAGCCTTTACATTCTCGATGGTATCAGATGCCTCTACTTCCAACGTGATGGTCTTTCCTGTCAGAGTCTTAACGAAAATTTGCATTCCTCCACGGAGACGGAGTACCAGATGAAGGGTGGACTCCTTTTGGATGTTATAATCCGAAAGTGTACGGCCATCTTCCAATTGCTTACCAGCAAAAATCAACCTCTGCTGATCCGGTGGGATTCCTTCCTTGTCCTGAATCTTTGCTTTGACATTCTCAATCGTATCTGAAGCTTCGACTTCCAAAGTAATCGTTTTGCCGGTTAAAGTTTTTACAAAAATCTGCATACCACCACGGAGACGAAGTACCAAATGGAGAGTAGATTCCTTTTGAATATTATAATCAGAAAGTGTACGTCCATCTTCAAGCTGCTTGCCGGCAAAGATCAATCTCTGTTGATCTGGAGGGATTCCTTCTTTATCCTGGATCTTAGCCTTTACATTCTCGATGGTATCAGATGCCTCTACTTCCAACGTGATGGTCTTTCCTGTCAGAGTCTTAACGAAAATTTGCATTCCTCCACGGAGACGGAGTACCAGATGAAGGGTGGACTCCTTTTGGATGTTATAATCTGAAAGTGTACGGCCATCTTCCAATTGCTTACCAGCAAAGATCAACCTCTGCTGATCCGGTGGGATTCCTTCCTTGTCCTGAATCTTAGCCTTTACATTCTCAATAGTATCAGATGCCTCTACTTCCAACGTGATGGTCTTTCCTGTCAGAGTCTTGACGAAAATTTGCATTCCTCCACGGAGTCGAAGAACAAGATGAAGGGTTGACTCCTTTTGGATATTGTAATCGGAAAGCGTACGACCATCTTCAAGCTGCTTGCCGGCAAAGATCAATCTCTGCTGATCCGGTGGGATTCCTTCCTTATCCTGGATCTTAGCCTTTACATTCTCAATAGTATCAGATGCCTCTACCTCCAACGTGATGGTCTTTCCTGTCAGAGTCTTGACGAAAATTTGCATTCCTCCACGGAGTCGAAGAACAAGATGAAGGGTTGACTCCTTTTGGATATTGTAATCGGAAAGAGTACGACCATCTTCAAGCTGCTTGCCGGCAAAGATCAATCTCTGCTGATCCGGTGGGATTCCTTCCTTATCCTGGATCTTTGCTTTAACATTCTCAATCGTATCTGAAGCTTCGACTTCCAGAGTTATTGTTTTACCGGTCAAAGTTTTGACAAAAATTTGCATTCCTCCACGGAGTCGGAGTACAAGATGAAGGGTTGACTCCTTTTGGATATTGTAATCGGATAGGGTACGACCATCTTCAAGCTGCTTGCCGGCAAAAATCAACCTTTGCTGATCCGGTGGGATTCCTTCCTTATCCTGGATCTTAGCCTTTACATTCTCAATAGTATCAGATGCCTCTACTTCCAATGTGATGGTTTTTCCTGTGAGAGTCTTGACAAAAATTTGCATTCCTCCACGGAGTCGGAGTACAAGATGGAGAGTAGACTCCTTTTGGATATTATAATCGGATAGCGTACGACCATCTTCAAGTTGCTTGCCGGCAAAGATCAACCTCTGCTGATCCGGTGGGATTCCTTCTTTATCCTGGATCTTAGCCTTTACATTCTCAATAGTATCAGATGCCTCTACCTCCAACGTGATGGTCTTTCCTGTCAGAGTCTTAACGAAAATTTGCATTCCTCCACGGAGTCGGAGTACAAGATGAAGAGTAGACTCCTTTTGGATGTTGTAATCGGAAAGAGTACGGCCATCCTCTAATTGTTTACCAGCAAAGATTAATCTTTGTTGGTCTGGTGGAATTCCCTCTTTATCCTGAATTTTTGCTTTCACGTTTTCAATGGTGTCAGAGGCTTCGACTTCAAGAGTTATGGTTTTACCCGTCAAAGTCTTCACGAAGATCTGCATATTTACTAAAAAGAAAAATTTAACGTTAATCTTAACGTCAATTTTAAGTAACGCACCAAAAAAGGAAAAAATTCGACCGAACGAGAATATAAGATGGCTGACGTAGTGACGTGAAGTCGTACACCGAGAACAAAGCTAACGAGTAACTGCGTCACTAAACCGGATCAATATCCGCCATTTTGTCCTTTGTTACTACGCACTTATTCTGATGAGTCATGGAAGATTTCAAAACGTTTGAACAGTTATAACTGTCATATGAAATTTTTTACATACATCGAAAATTAGTTGATTGACAAATAATATATTCAATAATCAAGCAGAAATAATCACAGAAATCTCAAGAAAAAGTAACACAGCTTTACAATTACGTCAATTAATATGATCCTCGCAAAGAATTGAAAATATTTCATGATCATTAAATCATATTAGATATTATTTCTTTTAACCTTATGAAAGAATGACATTTAAACGAAAAGTCACATACGATAAGTAATATCAAATAACATATAAAATATAAATCGATAAAATAATTCGCAACTTCATATTTTTATTATAAAATAAAGATTAGTAAAGAATGAATTATATTAACAAATACTTACCTGATGTAAATGTATCGTAGCTTTTACAAAAAGTCGCAGATAATTTTACGAAATATCACTGCAATTGTCAACCAAGTATCTCTGATGATCTCAACAGAACTGAACGGGGTAAGTGCAAACCGTCCTTTTATATGGCCGTGATAGAATGACGTAGCGGTTGCATGTGATTGGTCAAGAGAATTCTAGAAAGCAGCTTATTGGATCACAATGTACTTGGTTGCTCGAGAAACGGTTTACGTAGCAACATCGTATTGGAGTATCAAACAAAAAAAAAGGAGAACATCCTTTATGCGGTTAATAGCTATTTAAACTTATCGCAGATCAATTTATTTAAACTATCTAATATATAAATTTATTCAAATAATATTTCTTTACCTTGATTTACTAGAAATTTGATTAACAAACTTTTGGTTATTCAATACGCCCAATATTTTATGTAACGTCTTCTAAGGGCCGGAAATAGGTGGCGTTGTTAAAATAATAAAAGAAAAACGTCATACTTTTTCTTAATAAATCAATAAATGTGACACCGATGTTTAATGTCTGCATATACAACTGTATTAACGTTGTATTCAATAAATATAAAAATAACTATCGTAGCAGCTCAACTTTAATAAAATCAAACTTATATTTTCAGAAGAAATAATCTAACTTATTTTTTGAATAATAAACTCTTTGTTCTTAACTTCGTCTTGATATCTTTTTATTTTTTTCTTTTTACATGGTAAAAATTAAAGAAAAACATGATTTCCTTATTATTTAATTCTACAGCAAAATTCATTGTAATATTTATGAAGAAATACATAAACAAAAGTTGCGACTCATTCCAGATAAGTCGTTTATCATTTTCTAGTATTACCAGGGAAAAAATTGATATTTATAGAAGCATTATGAATACAATAGATAATATCTATTAGTATTAACTTTGCTAAGTCATGCCATATCGCAATAGTCATAAATATGATGCAACATTTCGTTTACTGATATTTTTTTCATACTGCATTTCAAAACAACAACCAATATTTTAATGAAATCTTATTTCGTTTAATTAAAAATTTTATATATTAAAAAAGATTTATATCTACGGTCATATCTGCAGAGATATGATATCTTTTTCATATCAGAGATAATTTTTCTTTATACTTTTGATATTAAAAATAACTCAAATATATATATAGACACACAAATATATACATATATATATATATATGTATATATATATAACTCAATTTATCTTGTGATATTAACGATAAGAATAACTTCAACAGTATGTTAAATATTTATATGTTAAATATATTCCTTTTCTTTTTTATTAAATATTTCTTTATTAATTATAAATTCGATTGAAATTTTTCAAAAATATTATTTGAAAACCTGGTAAAAATTTCTACTAAATAATAATATATTTAAAATAATTGTATACTTACCTAAAATATTATTTGGAATTTATGAAACATTAATTATATTGTTATTTTGTCTATTGAGAAATTATTATTTCAAACTTTCCTTAGATAATTGGACAAATACTTTTGGTCTCACTTTGTTATTCACATGTATTATTAAAATTAAATGAGAATAAATCACAAATTCGACAGGAATAATAGGTAATGTAACAAACTACAAACGAAAAAATGATTTGAAACGTAGTGTACGATTACATAACTACATCAGACGTAAAGAATTTCTCGTTAAAATCCACATATATTAGCATATGTCAGGTAAAAAAAGAGGAACTAAATACTGTACAATTTTTGAGAATACTTAACAATTAAGTACAAATAAACACAAGTATGTTGTGAAGTGAATTATCGAGATATTATGAGAATTATAAAAAGTTTGCATGTAAATACTCGAATTATTTCCCTTTTTTCTATGTACTATGTTTGTTTGTATGTTGTTGTGTGTTCTGTATGAGAAGGAAGGAGAAGAGAAATATATTCGTTATTATCAGTTCTTTTGGTGTACCTAACTTAAATTTTGTTAGAGCGTGGGATTCATTTCCCAATATAATTTTTAAAAATCAGAAAGAAGCGATTAAAAATCGTATTCTTCATAGAAATATGCAAATGAAAATTGCTATCAAATAGAAACAAAGCAAATATTAAATTGTTCTTACTCATATATCGTAATACGATTAAATAGATTGACGATTTGAATGTATTGCTTCGTTTTTCTAAGAGAGCTTAAGCTTACCATTTAAATTTATAACTTTTTTCTTTTTCCTTTTCTTGTTACTCTTTTTATCCAACGCATATGTACAAAATTTAAGTGATCCACAGAAATACATGATAAACAATGGTTTATCTTATGTCACATCACAGTGAAGTATTTGACAATCCTATTATTGGGATGATAATACATTAGCAAAAAAAAAAGATACTAACATTGGTTATGTACAAATAAGTTTAAAATTTTAATACTGTAAATTAGGAAATGATAGTGCCATGTTCATTTTGGTGTCGTTTTGAAACACATATACACAATTAAATTCGTTAAACAGACATACCGAAGAACAAAATAAAATCTTAATAAGGAAAAACAGTTGATTGACAAATGCTCTTTCTTCATGTAAACCTTCAAGATAAATCCTTCTGAATGTTTATAAGTTCTAAGTATATTTATATATATATATGTATATATATATATATATATGTATATACAAGAAATGTTTGCTCTATTTTCTCATCCCATATTATATTTTCTAATTGAAAACATCATCTAAAGATAAAATTTTTATCTTCGTCACAATTTTGCATCATTTACCAGATTGTCAAATATAAGTCAAATTTTTCACTTTAATCATAAATCCTTTGTTATCTTAAACTGCATACGTCTGCTGTGCTATTGTGTGTGTGGCCTCACTAATTCATTCATTCATATATATATATATATATATCATATACATACATATATATATAAATGTGCAATAGCGATGCGTTTGAAAAGAATATTTTAATTATCGAAATATATAATGAAAAATTATTTCTAAACACATATAATAGGTACGTGGAGAAGTGAAGGAAAGCTTTTATATTCATGTATCATGTATGTTGATTTATTCAATGACGACTTCAAAGTACAACAGAAGACCCATACACTATTGGTAAAGAATATATTATTTCTGTAAAATAATATTTTTAATTTTCTCTGATAATAAACGGTAAGAAAAGATTTTGAATAGAACTACAAAATGTTCATTGAAAATTTTTTTATACGCGTTCGTGGTACGCCAGATAATCTATTTTAACCATAGACCTGTGTAAATATATTCTTGGAATCTTCTGCGTAAGTCAATGTACGCGGTATAGGCGTATGCACTTCTGCTAATAAGTGATCGGTGCAGCCGAATGTTCTGCACTTATGTACGACTACACACACAACATACACACAAAATCTTTGCATATCCTATTCCTACACTTAACCATCATCAAACTTAGAAATGTTCATCTTCATTTCTCACTTAATTTCAATTTCTTCTTTTCTTTTTTTTCGTTCTCCGTTTCCTTTCTTTTTTTTTTTTGCTTCACATTAAACTTTTTGCATCATACACTATGTGACTTTGAAACATAGCTAATATGTATTCAAAACTAATGCATCCATCATTTCCTTCGACAAAAACCTAGTACTGGCGCTAATCGTACCAATTGCCTGTTTGGGAAAGATCAATAATAATCCTATAATCGTGGAGATGTTTCGTAGAGAATAAATTGTATCTTATTTGATATATACGAAGGTCATGGTCGCACATTACAAACGTGAACATGTCTCTATCGAGATAGGCAACCTTATTGAATTAAAAAAAAAATAAATAAAATAAAAAAAAAAGATGGCTGCTTACAAAGTTCACACTTAGAACTTAAAATAGCTAACGAAGAAAAGAAAACAAAACCTATAATGAATACTAGAGACATCAAGAGAAAGAAATAACCCGTACTTCAAAAGAACACTATCATTCAAGATATAATAAAATATACAATGTGAATTGAACTAGCTGATCAAAAAGAACTATTACGTCTTTTTGAAGTTAAAAATCATGTGATAATTGTAAACAAACAATTACCTAGTCGAGTAAAACTACTTAATACATAACAAGATAAAACAAGTCGTGATGGAAGATTTCAATGTATCTGAAAATATGATCGCCATTGTTCAAGAAATATTAATATATGTAATTGTATCGTGTAATGTCAAAATACGTTTGCCTGTTGTTATTGTTATTATTATTATTATTTTGTTTTTGTTGTAGTCAACAAATACGTTCTAGCAACAGTTACAAGTTTCATTTTCTATTCGTATGTGTCTCATTCCTAATTCATAAATATATCTTTTTAAACAAGCAATTGACACGAGGGAAAGTTTTCTTACATTATATAAGTTATGGGTAAATTCATAAAGCGAATGTGTTTTGGTAGATCTATTTGGAGTCAGTCTCCATTTTGATCTCCTCAGCTTTTTTGTCCTTTTTTGAAGCTTCACTGTCCGTTCCTTCCCCGTTACTATTGTCTCGTCTTCGTTTTCTTGCAAATCTACCCTTATATTTTGGTGGTGGTAGTTGTTCCATACCAAGAACCTTATGAATTTGGCGGAATGCAACTAATCGTAGTGCATGCTGCGCCGAAGCTGTTATGTCTTCCCTCTGTTGAGCCGACATATTACCTATCGCATCTACCGGTTCTTTCTCACATGGATCAGATAATCCTAAAAATTAAGATTGAACGATTCATTTTTATCTATCGATCGAATAAATGAAATATCGTATTTCGATCTCGTTAAAAAATTTTTTTATCAGATTGCCATGTCATCTATGCATTATTACACGTTACTAAGCACCAAAACAAGTGAACGAAATACTCGATTCCAAGATCAGTAGCTAGCACTGTAATACGCTCAGTCTCGTCATCAGGCTCATCATTTGTAACGTTCTATTAAACTCGTCAACAAAGTAAAAGCAAAATAATAATCTTGAGCGAGAATTATTTATAAATTATTACCTGGACTTCCTGGTAGTAATATCCCTCCAGCTACACATTCCAAAAGTCTCCGTAAGGCTTCGCCTGGACTGAGAGGTCCTCCAGCCGTGCTTATAACTTTTTCAGTCAATAACTCTAGTGCCTATAATATTGTATTATTTACATGGATTTTATACACGTATATAAATAATAATAATAATAAGAATAATATATAAAAAATATTACTAACCCATGGATTCAAAGGTCCCCACGTAGGTACACGATTACAAAGATCGCGCATTATGCGAATGACCATTACACAGCTCTGCAGTGAAGTTGCTCTAGCCTGTTGAATAGGATTAATAAATCAAAAAATGCAATTAAGTATACGGCGTCAATATCACTGAGTCTTCAGAGAGAGAGAGAGAGAGAGGAGTGACGATAACCCTAAACTATCTTCTTATTTGCTTTGTGTGGGCTTTAGCTATCCTTCCAGCCTAGTGCCTATGACTCCTAAATATTAGCCCATATCAATATTACCGGGTGTTTATTAACAAATTTATTCCTGGATCATAAAATTGCCTACCATAATATGAAAAAAAAGTACAATGTCGGAAGAGAGAAACTTGCGTTTAATAATTATATCATCTAAATATTCGAAATTAGATTAATATTCGAAAAAAACACCCGGTATAGTTATGACACCACTGTGTGTTTGTGCTTGTCTGTCTCTTTAATACTCGAAACTGCATAACAAATATATACACAACGCGTTTTTTTGCTTTTTTTTCTTGTTTTTCTTTTTTGTAAAATATCGATCGAACAAAATATATATACATATATATTTCTTTTTTCTTCTTTTTTTTCTTTTTTCTTTTTATTTACTCTTACGTGATAGAAATACAATTTCTTTTTCTAAGACAGACCTAGAACAGACTCAGTCTAGGCTACAGCGCATTCAAATTGATCCAGAATAATGAACGAGCTTATCGCAAAAAGCAATTCAAAGTATTATAAACAAAATAAACAAAACTATCTCTTCTCTTATGAGAAATGGTACGTTGAAAAATGATGTATAAGATAGTTTCCTATTATTCTGGATATCGACGAATAAAAGCAAAGCAAATGTAAATGTTAATGATAGAAAACGTTAGACATTTACATGTTGCTTGGATTCCTTGCCCGAAATCATCCAATTTCACATTCGGTTAATTCCCTTTAGAAAAAAATAAATCTATCGTTAGAATCATATATGTATGTACATATATATATATTTATATCGTCTCAACAAACGAACGATGCCACTGGTACACATGTGATCATCATCTATCAATGTATGTACAGTACTTTTATTTGTCTCATCATTCTTCTAATATAGATCGTTAAATATATTATATTCACAGTAAAAATAGTATCAGTGAACAAAGTCCATTTTGTGCCGGATAAATAGTAAATAATGATCGAATATGAATAATAGACGTTTCAGACGGAATCGCGTATATAACGAGAAGATAATGATAAAAATAAAATTGTCACAAGGCTGGAAGTTCTAAGACTGCTCTTTCTTTTTTGTTCTTTGTTTTGTCTCTTGTTTTCTTTTTCTTTTTCTTTCTTTATTTTTGTTTTGCGGAGAGAGAGAGAGAGGACAACTTGCACGCGTCTCGCGTATTAGGAGAAAATAACAGAAAACAATCGTCGTGAGCGCCAACAAAATGGCACTGACAATTCGAGATCTTGAACTGAGAGTTATTTGATTCAAACCTGAAACCACTTGGCATGCCTGAGTGCAGCTAAAGCCTCCAAACACTTAGCCTTGGGAAGTACATCTGGTGGATCTGGTTTCGTCACGGCGGGCGTCGCGGGCGTGGTTTGCGGTTGAGCAGCTCCCTGTTGCTGCTGTCCAGCATTATCTGAGATTCCAACAAAGAAAGCACAACACGCTTAGACAACACTTAGAGTGTTTGATCATGCCCAGAAGTTTGGGATTTTCCCTCTATTATTATTATGTCTAACTTAAGTACTTTTCTTTTTTTTGTCTTTCTTATTCTTTTTGCTTTTTGTTTTTGTCTTTTTTTTTGCTCTATTTGACGGATGCGTCTTACAAAATGCCATCAAAACAAAAATAAGCCTGATCGAATGTAGTACCTTGCAACGGCACGTCACCCCAATCGCATACGTTCTTTTTCAGATTATTATAGTGATCTGTTATAGAAAAGAACGACCGATGATTCTATTTTTTTGGTAGTACCATCTCCTAGTATCGTTCTTTTACTAAAAGGTAATACTACCGATAGAATGATCGGTTGGGATAGGAAGTAAACCGCACATTGCATTACATGCGTACAGCATTCGATGACAGAGAGGGTTTTTTCATGGTTAATGCATGATCAAAAAGTCCATAGTTTTAAGATTGCCTCAGCGTTGTTTCCTCATGTCAGAAGCGTGTCCACGTTCATTAAAACGTCCATTAAATATACTCTAGTCATACTGGAGACTCTAGCTCAACTATCGTCGGTCAAGTTTTATATACTTGCTGCTACGATGTAACGAAATAAATCAAATTAACGTATCTAAATCGTATCAAGTTTACGCTCTCTCTTTTCCGTTTATGAATATTATTTCCTATTTAATTATCACGTATATTATATATGCATAATTCATCTACATTCACATTCATAAGTGTTATGTAGAAGTTAAAGCCATAACTCGGTCGTGGACACACTAAACGCAGCTGTGTTGAAATGGGAAATAAACTTTACATGTTATTCTATTAAAATGTATGTACACTGGCAACCGTTGAGAGTCCCTGGCTGCCCCTGCATCATCTCCTGGTGCTTAAGAAAATCACAAAAATTCTTCCAGGCCATGAAAAGAACAAACGATGTTTAGAAAAAGTTCACATGATTGAGTGATGTCATGAAATAAAATTATTTATCCATACTATAATATTCGACATATAAATAATAACGTAGTTATCCTTTTCTTGGCCATAACAAAAATGTAAAACGATGAAATCACCTGCTGTTGCCACTGTTTTAGGCGTTTCGCGCATGAGAGGACTGGTGAGCGTTACACTGACTGTTACTGAACCTCCAGAAACAGTAAGAGCAGCAGACTCTGGATGCTTCCCAACGTTGTAAGTATCTTCTGGAGCAACGATTTTTAATTGAGCCGGTAAAATTTCTGCGACCTTGTTCAACAATGTCCTACAAGAAAGACGACCAATCGATAGTTAATCGACCATCGAGTCAAAATAGTCGATTTTTTGTTCTCTTTTAGAATTTCCACCTCGCGCGTACCTTGTAGGTTTTTCAGCACACAACACAACAAGACATACGTGATTGTCACCTGACAACAACAGTCCCTTAGCTAGGTTTCCAACACGCATAACACCTCGTAATATTCTCGAATCTTCTTTCTCCTTTTGGAATGAAAAAAGGTTCCCATCGCTACCATCCTCTTTTTGTGGTTGCGTCATTTTCTTCTTATCTCCATCCTCCTTTTTTATAGCATCCGGAGAAATTACTTGCGTATTAGCAGGTGCCGGAGTCGTAGGAGTAGCAGTCGTAGTAGTAACCGGAGTAGTCGTTTTTTTACCTATGGATCATCGATCGATTAACACCACGCCACTTTCATAGAGAATTTATAAACGATAAACAAATCACATCGGAATTAAAAATATATATATATAGAAATGCTTACCAGCTTCTGCCAACGCGTCAGACACAAACTTCAAAGCCTTCTCCGTATGCGAAACAATCTTTTGAACTGCCAGCAGTTCTTGTTCCTTAGGATATATAGTTGTATGATGAGCTAATACATGTTTATCGTCGGACGAATCTGGTCGTCTCTGTGGTCCAGGGAACATCATTAATGGCGGTGGACCAGGAAAGGGTCTTGGAATTGGAGGAGCACCTGGTCCACGTCCATAACGTCTATACCATTCGTAATATTCACATTCTTCTTCGTACCGACGACGTTCTTCCCAATATATCATTTCTTCGTCCATCATTGGTCCCATTGGACCCAATTGATTAATTTCTTCTCTACGTCGTAAATATTCATCTCGCATCTGTTGTCGTCTAAGTTTCTCCTCTAACATTTTTCTTTGCTTTAAACTCGGCTTCATATCGACGACAAGGTCAGGATTAACCTTCTTCTTATAAGCAAATCGATGGCGCCTTCCCTTCATGTGCATATCTTTGGCATTAGGATCGTTAAAGCGACATTCGCAAAGTTTGCAGTTAAAGCTTATTATCTTTCCGTCTTCAGACTTATTCTCTTCGATATATTCTTGACCGACTGGTTGAATATCTTTTTCATCTACAGCTGCTTCTTCAACAGTTTCTTCCGTAACTGCTTCTTCCGTTTTTATTTCAGTCGTTTGATTTTGATTAACAGTACCTAAATTGCCAGCTGTAACGAGAAATTAGGATTACCCTGTTATACCGTTTCGATATAAATTTCTTCTTCTCTACAAACGCAACGCTACGACGAAACATTTTGTTCTTTAAAAGTTAATCTAAAAATTCGATTAATAATTAAACGAGTAATATGATTTAAAAGAAACTTACAGGCAACGAAATTAATTTTAGGAGTTGCAGTCACCGTAGGCTTCTTAGTTCCTGCAGTTTTTGTCGCTGCTGTAGGTTTTGGATTCAAAACAGTAGGATCGGCACTTGGGATTGGTTTTCCAAGTTTTGTATGTAATTTCACTACCTTCTGATGTTTGGCACCTCTGATGTGGGCCGCGTATGCATCATTGCCCGTACAGGTAACATCGCACAATTCGCAACGTAGACTATTTCCTGCTCCACGCGCTGGAGGTTGTTGAGGTACTTTTAAGGAAGCTTCCTTCTTCTTGTGCTTTTGTCCTTCCAAATGTTCTCGGTAGGTTTGAGGTCCAGCACAGCTGATCTTACAGACATCGCAATAGTGAAGTTGCTGAGGCTTGGGAGGCTGCTTTGGCCGCATTGCCTTCATCCCTCCCCCTCCAGTTCCGAATCCCTTCCGTCCGTAGCCCTGCCAACCTCCAGTCTTCTGGTTAGTCGAATTGCTGTTTGCACTCTGTTGGGCTACATACATAGTCGCAGCGCTATAAAGCGCTGCGTCGTAGCCGGAATACGTTGTACTCGCCGTTTCTAAGGGAAATGAAATTGAAACCTCAAACTATGGAGGAGTCAACCTTCGTATTTACGGCAGGACTGCATTATCTTTTTTTTTTTTCTGATGCAATTTAATACAACCATCGAACCATCTTTTAAGACGTAAATATATTCACGCTGTACGCACGTGCCTTCACTTCTTACGCACAAAAATAAAAATACTAAATGTTTTCAGTTTTTCGAAGGTTTGAAGAATCTAGCAAGCATTTGTAAATTATTTCAATGCTATCGTTTTAATTTCATGAGGATCAATTTCATATTATTAACGCTTAGTTAGTAAGCCATCGTCATAGGATTTAAAAATTTGGCGACAGGATTATTACAAGAGTAGAAAAAAAAAGATAGACGGGAAGAGATAAACAAAAGAAAACTTACTATTCGTCGCAGTGGATGGTGTAGCCGCTGGAGTAGCTGGAGCTGTATACCCTGAAGAATATGTAGCACTTTGTGTGGGATTAGACTGTTGATAAGCTGTGCTCGACGCTTGATAAGTTTTAGCTTGTCCTGTGGTAGTAGCTTGTCTCGCGGTGCCTGTGTAGGCACTTGTCGTACTGTATGCAGGCTTTGCAGCTTGATAGTGTGTTTCTGTAGTGGTATAAGTAGCAGCTGCAGCAGCAGGTTGTTGATAATAAGTTTTAGTGGCGTCGTAAGTAGCTGCGGGAGCAGCTCTGCCGTAACCGTAATCGTATGTCTGAGCTACGGTTCCAGGATTTGCAGCTAAATAAGAGAAAGAATTAGAAGAACAAATTAGAGTCGACGGAGAGTAAAGAATTGTTCGTCGTTTCATCAAGACGAAACATCCAATCGAAGAGAGTCACGGATAATTGATATTAGAAGATAAATTTGTAAACTGGATGCTTAGTTAATCGATCAAAGTAAAGACTCACCTGCGTAAGTAGTGCCTGTAGCTGCTGCAGCTGCAGCTGCTTGATAAGTCTCGTAGCCTGTAGCCGCCGCGGCAGCCGGGCGTTGAGTATACGTAGCGGCGGTTGCCGCTGGCGTTACTGCGTATCCCGCTTGGCCGGTTTGATAAGCGGCAGCGCTGGTTGCCCTGTTTATCAGAAAAGATGAAGGAAACATTATAACCAAATAAACATAAGTTGCGAAGAGAATTACGAGCAGAACGAAAAAAGACCTCTATCGCAGTCGTGCCCGGGAAAGACGCTCGATGGACGCTCTTAGTCTCAGCTAAGAAATGGCGGCCAAAGCCGGCTGTGCTCTCGCGTGCACCGAAATTAATAAACGTTTATTATTCCCGCCAATGTCGTTACCGCCGCGATTTTTGACTAAACTTAACGCTAGCTACTTAATAATTATGGTAGGCAATCGAATTCGTACCCATATTGCGTTCCGCCGTGAGTAAACCCAAAATAATTGTTCTGAGCCATCCTTCCTCGCAGAGTATCCCGGAAAGAAGGACAATGGAGGAAGTTGTAGGGCGTGCCACGAACTCGATAGAATGGCGGCGTTGCCGCGGCTCCGATTGGTTATTCCGTTGGAGCCGGGCGTAACGATAGTGAGAACGCCGCGCCCTCAGTGGCCGTTCTCCCGATAACCCTGCGCCGTCCTTCGACGTACTACCTCCGCGCAAATCAACGTGCTAGCGTACTAACCGAACGACTAACGCGAGAAAGTATTCGCGAAGCGGCCAGGTATATGCGGTTAATCGAAAAATAACTTACTGCTTGCTTCTCGCTAGCTCCGCTCGTTAATGTAGTATGTAGTTTGAGAAATTATCGCGTCTGGTTCTTGTTGCGGCGAGCGTCCGGCGTGCGTTACGAAGGGATAGTTTGCCGGTGACGCGTGCGTTCAACGATTCTCTTTAACGCCCTCTATCAACTTTCTTTCTTCTTCTTCCTCTTCGAAACGAAGCGCTATCTAGTTCTTAACATTACAATCCTTGGAATCTATCCAACTATTTTTATATACATGCCTTTCCTCTAATATGCGCCATCGATCAGTTCTACATATTATCGCTATCTGCAAAAATAGTCTTCTATTTATGAAACTCGAACGTACTTTAAACTTCCCTGCCATTCTCCGTGAGCGTCGACCGTATATTTTTCTTTTTCTTTATTTTCTTTTATTATGTTAAATGTTCCAAAAGATACATTCTACATATGTGCATATATATATATATATATATATATACATGTGTGTGTGTGTGTGTGCGTGCGTGCGTGCGTGCGTGCGTGCGCGCGCGCGCGCGCTAAAACTTTTTTCTGTTTTTTTTAAAGAAATATACATACGTATGTACGAGAATGTATCGTTAAATTCATGTAAAGATCTTCAACTAAATTGATCGAATTAATACTTTGTTATTATTACTTTGTTTCTTCGTTTAATTCAAATATTAATATTATGGATCGTTAACGATAATTCAAAGTTGAATAAACACGAAGTAATCTCAAATAAGAATCTATGTTCTTTCCAACCAATGACGAAAGCGAACTGGAAAAAGCGAACCAATCGGATTATTCTGCCAATTGAATGAATTTTATTATGGTACATAAGCAAGGACCAATCATGATATTCTATTCGAAGCCATTCAAAGTTCAAATTCATTATGGCTGTATCTTCATGTTAGGTATATTTAAAAAGCACCCAAATGTTAGCATGCTGTCATGAATAGTTCAACGAATACTAATGTGTTGCGACGCATGATTGACGGTATTTAATTAAGCGAAGTATTTTTAATAAATTCATTTCTACTGTTAAAATATGTGGTTGCATATAAAGATGTCGGAAATATATAGATCGAAAAAATTTAAGAATTGCTGACGAGCAAAATATGAGAGAAATTAAATAATAAAATTATGTACATACGTCCGCACAACGACTTCAAAAGATAAATTTTTTGATACATCAAATTTAATTGATATGATTTTTGTCTGATATATAAGAAAGATAATTAAAAAAAATCATGTCAAGTGCAATAGCAAAGGAGAAGCATGCTAAATATTTCCAAAGATTATTACAAGTTATGCCAAGTAGGTTGGCAGAATTAGATTCTAGCAGATCAGTCATAGCATATTTTGCTATATCTGGATTAGATGTATTAAATTCTTTGGACGAAATTGGAGATGATATGAAAGCAGGTATAGTGGATTGGATTTATAGACTTCAAATTGCAGGAGCTGGACCACGTTCTGGCTTTCAATCATCTACAACAATACCAAAAGAGGCCTCAAAGTATCGATGTGGTCATTTAGCGACAACATATACAGGATTAGTTACTCTTGTAATTGTTGGGGATAATTTAGATAGAGTGGATAAAAAATCTATTATCGAAGGAGTACGTGCCTGTCAAAACCCCGATGGATCCTTTAAAGCTATTGAAATGGGATATGAAAGTGATATGAGATTTCTTTATTGCGCTTGTTGTGTTTCTACAATTTTGGATGATTGGTCTGGTGTAAATAAAGCAAGTGCCATCGATTATATTTTAAGAAGCATTGTAAGTTGGCGTTTATCTATTTGTTGAAATGTAAGATAGATCAAGGTTATTATTTTTGACTCTTCTGTTATAATAAATATATATATATATATATTGTAGTCGTACGATGGAGCAATTGGCCAAGGTCCTGGACTTGAGTCTCATGGAGGATCTACATTTTGTGCTATAGCCAGTTTATTTCTTATGAACGAGCTTCATAATGTATTAACTCAGCAACATTTAACTAGACTAAGGCGATGGTGCCTAATGAGACAAGATGGTGGTTTTCATGGTAGACCAGGGAAACCATCTGACACTTGCTATAGTTTCTGGATTGGTGCAACATTACAACTTCTTGATGTTGGATCATTGTCAAATCGTGATGCAAATAAAGCATTCCTATTAAGAACACAAGATGCATTAGTAGGTGGATTTGCAAAATTTGATAATTGTACTTCAGATCCTTTACATACATATCTAGGTATGTTATGTATCGATTAGTAGAAAATTAAAAAATAATGGTAACATATAATGATACTTAGAGATACTTACATAAGCTCGTATATATAATTATTTTTGTTCGTAGGATTATGCGGTTTGAGCCTATTGGGAGAGCCTGGTCTCAGTTCACTAAATGCAGCTCTCAATATTTCTGAACGAGCTTATAGACATTTACAAAAACTTCATGAAACATGGCGACTACAGTGATGATAATATAAATTAAAGAACTGTTCGTTATCATATCAAGCGCACAGATAAAAATATATCGAATGGTATATTTACATTTGAATATTGAAATATATAGTGCCCGCTGTGTTATGTACGCTGAAGAAACATTATTCTAAAAATAGTCAATTACTGTCTATATTAATTGGAACATTATACTTTCTTAATATTTCATTTGAAATAATGACAAAAACTAAAATTCTTAAGTACAATATTAATAAATATAAAAGATGATTTAGAAAATTGATAAAAAAGAAACATCACACATGAATTTCAGTAAAGTGTAATATAAATTATGTAAAATAGGTTATTTTTTCTTTTTTATATTACCATTGAATTCTAAATTTTTTGATAATAGTGTTCAATGATCCCAAAGACGTTTTACATTAAAGAACTTTACACATTTTCGATAAACTTATTTTCCATTATTTAAAAATGATCGATTTTCAATTATAAAACTATCGATAAACGGTTGAAAGGACCAATCACCGATAAGAATCACATAGGTAATCTTCGAATGACGTCAGCGGCAAAAATTTCTAGTCCTGCCATCTACTGTGGCGCGATACGAAACACTTATTGTAATCGAAGATAGCCGAGAATATCCGAAGTAATAGAATATCATCGTTCCTATATCCCTACCAGATCACACGGCGACAGTTCCCCATGGTAACGAGGGTAGGTTCGCGAAGCACAACAGACGACGTTCGTTCGCGCGAGTGGTGCGATCTGCTCGTGTCCTAGGACGGTCGATCGGACACGCGTTTTCTCTACTCTACCTGTCGAAAGTTAGTGGCCTCGTCGTTCTTCGCGCCACGTTCGCGATTCTTAATCGTGGGATATTTGATACGATCTTCGAAATACAATAAAAAGGAAGTTGAATATAAAATAGGAAAGAGAGAGAGAGAAAGAGAGAGAGAAAGAAAGAAAGAAAGAGAGAGAGAGAGAAAGAGAGAGAAGTTATTAAGCAGCTTTTTTTCCAACGGGACGTTGCGTCTCGAGAAGAATCTTTAACCGTCGTCGGTGTTGGGTCGCGACTGCGACCCAAAACATCATCAGAGGTTAGTGCGCGCGATAGATTTAAATTGACTCGCCTTTAATTTTTCAATGAATTTTTGTCAACCTTTCTATTGAACTTAATTCATTGAAAATCGTCTTAAACGATCGAAATATCGGTAATGTTAGATACACATAAAGACTGTTGTTCGCTCAACGAACACTACGGGACTATTCAAATCGCAACGTTCACTTTTTTTATTATTTCGTCGATTCACCGTTGACTCATCCGTCGGTTATTATTGTGTCGAGAATTCATAGTCGCTGTTTCCCTTTTCATTGTTACAAAGATCCCACTTTCCCAGTAATTCTCTGAACTACAAAACATTATTCGATCAGTAAACTTGTTTAGAATCTTGATCGTGTACACACGAGTAACTACATACAACTCCGAAGCTACTACTTTTTATGAGAGGAGAACAACTTTGGTATTCATAACGGTTCATTACTCATGTTCGTAAGTAGAAAACTTTATCACGACTAAAATCAAAGTGGTAGTTGAGAATTCAAATGATTACTATTTTACAAATCCACATTTGTAAAGTACAACGTACTTTACTTAAAAGTCATAAATACAATAAGCTTCGTTGATTCCATTAATTAACCTAAAATTACACTCTTATGTTTTCTCTGTTCCGTTGAATATACCGATGAAGGACTACACATATATCTAATTAATAACAATTTACATTAAATTCTCATTGGCCTCAATCTCGTTAAAAATTATTATTGTAATGAAAATTAAAAGAGGGAAAAAGAAAAATAAAAAGAAAAGAAAGAAACTTTCCACGAAGATTGATCGTAGATCTAGATCATCTGAAATAAGAATAAAAAGAAAGAAAAGGAAAAAAAAATAAAATAAAGAAAAAGAAAAATGTAGAGAGAAAAAGATATCGCGGAGAGATATGAATCGCGTGCAGATAAAAAAAAAAGAGACTTGTTTGTCGAAACAGTATTCGTGCATTTTTTCTGTAATGAAAAGAAAAAAGAAAGAAAAAAAAATGAAAAAAGAAAAGAAAAACAAGGAAAAAAAAATAGGAACAAGCAGCTTCAGATAGATCGATTGCACGTGGCAAATAACGTGCAATTCTCGTCATCGTAAGGTTCTAACGTTTTGCGAGAGTAGGAAATACCGTCTGTGACATAGAAAAATAGCTTTACGCGGAGGCCGGAATGTCCGCTTAATTATCTATTTAGTCAGTGACACATACGACACGCACGTATGGGAGCAATTTAACGGGCCGAGTATGCATGTACGTACACCGACAAATAGTTTCAATTGCATCGCTATGTCGAACTAAAACGAATTACAAATCAGAATCTTTCGTGACATTTTCGTCGAATAATATGAAATTTTTTTATACGATCCATTCGAGTATACAATTGTTTAAATTTTTTAAATAATTTATATTCCCGCCAAAAACTATATATATGTATATATATATGCATACATACGTACATACATATACATATATATGTGTCGTACGATAATCGTGATACATTTGCTCTTATGAATCAACGATTGAAGAGGAAAAGACTTAGTCTTTCTAATTTTATTAGAACGATCAATGAGGATAATCTTTATTCGATGAGAGAGTAAGAGAGAAAGAGAGTAGAACTCGTTAATGTAAAATATCGTGGTTTAAATAAAACGAGTGCAATGAATGAGCCTGTTGTGTGACGTGTGCGCTCTCGCGCTCTACGCATGTAATTACGATGGTAAAATAAAAAAAGGAAGAAAGAAAGGAAAAGAAAAAAAAAGAAGGAAGGAAGGAAAGAATGAAAGAAAGAAAGAGATAGATAGATAGAGGAGCAAAAAAGAAAGAAAAAGAAAATAAAAAGAGCGTTCCAGTTTTTTCATCCGTTCTTACTCTCGCTCCGCGTTTCTGTTGCATACGTGCGCATGCGCGTTGTAAAGTGACTACGGCTTCGTAACAACATTGACCGCGCAAGCGTTCTCTATCTCTTTTTTTTTCTTTCTCCCTCTTTCTCTCTCTTTCTGTTACACACATACTCGCTCTTCTCTTCCTTTTCTATCTCTTTTTCTTTTTCTCTGTTTTTCTCATTCTCCTACAAAATTTCCTTCGTTTTGCATTTTGCACGTTGTTACCGAGCGCATATCCTCAGTCTATTTATAAGAATTCTTGATAAATTAATTGATCGTTAATTTGAAATGATAGATGTTATATAAGGAAGAACGAATTTATTTCAATCGGGATCTTTTGGTTATTTCGATGAATAAATCTAATGATTTCAAACGCACGCGAAAAAAAAAGAAAAAATATATATATATATATATACACGAAGGATATTTAACATTTATCATGCGTTTAATTTATCCGATTAATATCGATATGATTTACGTACATATGTACATATATTAGTACACATTAGTATTACATATATTAATTCGTTCGATATTAACTTTCAAGCAATTTTAAAAATGTATACACCAATGGTTATACATATAACATATATGAGTGTACGTAAACATATATATACGATAAATATATCGGCTGAAGATTCGCCCTAATTACCGTGGTACTTTTTATTTTTTTTTTCCCTCCCTTATAGGTGTGAGCGCGCGCGCTGCGTGCGCGTGCGCGTCAAATTTAATTCACGAATGCTTTTCAGAGATGAAACACGGTGATGTTTTCGTATTCGTATACGTGTACATGCATACATATATGCATATATACATGTATGTATAAACGTATATGAAAGGTACGAAAATACATCCCCTCTCCCTCTCTTTTTCTTTCCTGCTCTCTTTCACACTTTCTCTTTCTCTCTCTCTTTCTCTCTCTCTCTCGTTCTATCTATCTCTTTTTATCTCTTTCTCTAGGGGTTTCGAAGTTACAACATCGGTATGCGCGTTGTGCTCGTGAAAGCGAGATCTACGAACACGTGTCTCTCTCTTTCTCTCTCGGTCTTTTTCGAGAACGAGGTATAAACCCTCATGCTCTTAAAACTGCCACCGTATACGCGGAATATACCTTTATCCAAGGGGACGAACGACGTCTCAAAAGTCGTATTTAAGGGAGCATCGAGTGACCCTTTTGTGGACGTTAATAATCTCGCGTACACCACGTGTTTAGAGTTCCTTTTCTATTTGAGGTTTCGAAAAAAATATATGTGCGTGTATGTTTTTATTCGATATATATATATAGTACTATAATATAGTATTATATAATACTATATTATAAATTATTAATACAATATAATACATTTATCTATATATACTATTATAGTATAATATAACATAGTACATATATATATATATATACTATCTATTTATCTATACATATATATATATATATATAATAAATATATTACCTATATATATACGTAGTTACATAAACGATCATAAAGTATACAGACAAAGTTTTGGCGGGTTTTCGATAAGGCAGGTGGTAGGCATCAGCGAGAAAGATGCTCGTTTTAACGAGGAGGGGTTTCTGCCAGTTGCACAGCTGTCGATGAGTAACAGCTGCATCTTGGGGAGAGTGAAAAAGAAAAAGTACCAAGGGCGGCCAAGAAAAAGCGAACTTGGGGAGGGTTGCTTGGTTGCTTGCTTACTCGCTCCGAACTTATCCAATGAAATCCTCAAGATGTTTCAAGTTGCTCCCTGCAATTGATCGTATGTGTATATGTATATATATATGTGTGTACATATCTACATATATATGTTCATACGTATGTACGTACGGTACGTAAGACGTTGACTCGAAGTAAAACTCCAAATGCAATTACATCCTCTCGTAAAGCTTGTCTTATTTCATCACATAAATCGTAGTTTACTGTAGTTATACGTTGTCTTCTCGAAATGAATTGCTCTTCATCTTATTATCTTCACTCGAGATGGCAAAAAATCTTTTCTCCACTCGAATCCAGAAAATTTCTTTAACTTCGGGAGTCGTTAAGTTCGAGATAATGTTCAAGAAAGTCTAAAAGTCTCTCTTCGTGTCGAATATTTCTTCGTAGCTCTCGTTTTTATAACAATGTAGTTACATACACGTATCCTGGTTTATTTTCTTTTCTTCTTTTCTTTTTTTTTTTGTTTTTATAGCTTTAGGGTAGAATTTTACGATAAAGCTACAAATGGGCTGGCGTATATAAGCCAACATTATAGAAGATAAATATCCTTCCTGTCCCTTCACTCTTTTCTTTCTTCTTCTTCTTTTTTTTTTCAAGATTCGATAGCTGCTCTTAAAAGCTTGAACACGAATAATCCTCTTTGACAGGTTCAATTTGTACACATGTTAAATATTATCGTATCATTTTTTCAAGATTCGATAACTCGTCGATAACTCTACCTTTGAGTAGCTTAAAAATTTGTGGCGGAAACAGTCCTTTATTATACGTAAAAGTGTTGTACACGTGTTAGAAATTATCGTATCATTTTTCCAAGATTCGATAAATTCTATTTTGAGAAGTTTAGAAATTCGAACACGAAACAGTCTTCTATTATACGTAAAAATTTTGTACACGTGTTAGAAATTATTGTATCATTTTTTTCAAAGATTCGATAACTACTCCTCCTTTGAGAAACTTAGAAATTCAAGCACGAAACAGTCTTCTATTATATGTAAGAATGTCGTACACGTGTTAGAAATTATCGTCTCATTTTTTTCAAGATTCGGTAACTCCTTTGAGAAGCTTAGGAATTCGATGACGAAACAGCCCTCTATTATACGTAAAAATGTTGTACACGTGTTGGAAATTATCGTCTCGTTTTTTCAAGATTCTATAATTGCTCCTTCGAGAAGCTTAGAAAATGGAGGACAAACAGTTTTCTCTTAGACATTAAATTGTTTACAGGTGTTAGAAAATTGTCGTTGTTACGACATAAAAATATAATGAGGCGAATGATAAGGATAGTTTTAATTTTAGAAATGACGACTATCATATTCGTCGCCCGCACATCGTCCTTGTCTTCGATTCACGAGTCTCTTCACGTTTCTGGAATACGTGCACGCTCGCTTTAAATCAAATAATTCGCTCATCGACCTTGCGATGGACTTTCTCCACGTTGCAACGTACCTACACGTCTCAATAATTTGATAAACGACGTGCACGTAAAACATTCCAACTAGTATGCGGCAAAGCAATCTCAATGTGTTTCCTGTATTCTATATATATACAACAATACATATATATATATATACATATATATATACATATATATATACATATATATATACATATATATATATATATATAAATACATATTACATACACACAGTAGTGAGAGCTTCTAATCGTATTATCGGTTTCCTACTATACAGTATTATTATTACAAAGTTGTTTCGTTGGAGAAATATGTTTGTGCTATATATGTAGATATGCACACACATGCACACATATTACGTGTTAGAATAATGTAGAATGTTAAATGACATGACGCGTTTTAACATCTGACTCATTGTCATAACTCATAAACGATACGAAACAAGTACATTAGCGTCTGGCCATCCTTATCGAAAAAATGTTTAACGTTTTATTAACGCATACGATAACGAACCAAATGACTTTTACCTCAAAACAAAAATGATATACGATAATTTCTATTGTATTTCTATTAAAAGAAAAAAAAAAAGAACAAAAGGAAAAAAATATCAATATAATATTAGCCTAAATTCATTCAATAGATAAGGGAAATAGACCAATCGATGATTACGAAAGATATTAGAAAAATACAGGGAAAGAAAACAAAAGAAAAATATAAAAATAATCTCCTGTTGAATGATAGACCAGTTCTAATCTCGGATTAGAGTGCTCGCTCGTGGATTATATGAAAAGGGATAAAAAGAGGGAGAAAAAAAAACGAAATGAGAAAAATTCCTATAAGTTTCACGAGTTTCAGTAAAAAATAATCTTCTTTCTTTCGTTAGAGACAAATGTCAGAGAAAAAGAAAGACATAGACAGATATATATATATAGAGAGAGAGAGAGAAAGAGAGAGGGAAGAAAAAAGGACAGATAACGTACGATCGCTGTCATCTTGATAGAGTGAATGAGAACGTTTTTGAATGGGAGACTGGGTGCAAGTGGTTGGATAAAACGGGAGCGGTAGTAAGATAGTAAGTGATGGTGGTACGAGTTCTTTGCGACCATCTGCGTCGTCTTTGCTGATTCGTGAAAGAAGAGAAGTAACAAAGAAGGGGTGAGAGAGAAAGAGAGAGAGAGAGAGATGGAAGGGAAGGGGAGGGAAAGAAATGAAATGGAAAAAGAGAGAGAAAGAAAGAGGGAGAGAGAAGAAAAGTTTGCCGATCGATCATAGGCCACCATCCGTGTTCCTGATCGACTAGTCCTTGTTATCGCTGCGAGCCTATCTCGTGCGCATAAAATTCGAAATGTGAAGAATAGAAAGAGAGAGAGAGACATAGAGAGATAGATATAGAGATAGAGATAGAGATAGAATCGGTGTTCACATTCCGTGAAAGCCGACTCATTAATTTACAGAAGGAAAGCATTGATCGTGGAAGATTCCGTAACGTGACGGTTCTCTGTTCTTTTACTTTTATTTATCCGTCTCTCTCTCTCTCTCCTCTTTTTATTTTTTATTCGTTCCTTTTCTCTCTCTCTCTCTCTCTCTCTCTCTCTCTCTCTTTCTCTCGCTTTCGCTCTCGCTCCCTTTTTTCTCTCTTTTTCTCTCTTTCTTGTTCTGATTAGTGGACACCGTATAAAAGGAAAAAGAAAGAAAGTAACGAATTATAAGAGAATTGCAATTTTTTAACATATCGATTTCCTCGATTTGATTTTTTCAAGATCCACGGTTCACGATCCTTTATGATAACCTCTTCAAACGTCGAATGAGAGTCTCTGGTTCGCCTTGACGCTCCTTGCAAATCGATCCAACTGCCAAAGGCTCCTCTCCGTGTGCCTTATAGTCTTATACCTAGTCGCATTCACCTCACTCTCTCTATCTCTTTCTATCTATCTTTCTCCTTCCCCTCTTCTCCCTCTCTCTCTCTCTCTCTCTTTCTCTTTCACTCTCTAAGAGGAGGAGCGAATAGAGCGCGATAGGGACGCAGCTACTTGTCCACCCCTGGTTGTTATCTATGATACGAATTTTATCGAAGGGATGAGAAATGTGTCTCGGAGAACATCGTTGAGCACTTAAGAAATTGCGAAAGAAAGAAACGATGAATGCGAGAAAAGTATTTTAGAGAAAGAAGAAAAGAAATAAACATATGAACGAACAAACAAAGAAAAAAATTGAGAGAACTATCGGGAGCGATACTGATTATACTTATACGATTAATGGTTCTTTTTTCTTTCTTCTTTTTCTCTTTTTAGCGATCGTGTCACGTTTACGCAAACACATTACGAAAAGAGAGAGAGAGAGAGAGAGAGAAGAAAATTATAAAAAAAGAGAAAATAACATTTTGTCCCTTCCCAACATTTGTTACAGGATCTTTTCACTTTGGGATAAATCAATCTAATAATAGTTCTTCTTTACAATCCTTTTTCAAATCCTTGCGAGTATTCAAAACTTTTCGTCCTGCTTTAAATAAAATCGGAATATCGTAGAACTCGCGTTAGATCCTATTGCAAACTCCCAAGCGAGACTTTCGTATTGACTCTCTAACGAGATTTTTCTTTGAAATCTAACGCTGAAGTTTCCGATATGAAATTTGATCGAATACTATTATTGTTAGAATTTTTATTACGAAAAATCTATTGAAGAAGGAAATATAACTGAGAATTTTACAAGAATAATTCTAAATCGTTATTCGAGGCTTGGAGCCGATTAGTAAATTAGTCTGACCGCCGATTAAAAGCAGTAAACACGGAGAACACGTGTTTATGTATGTATGTATGTATACATGTGTATTCGTCTATCGTGTATGTTTCTTCTCTATAATACACAATATACGTACAAATACATACATGTATACACAGATACGTTCGTACGTTCGTTAGTTAGTTAGTTCGTTCGTTCGTTCGTTCGTTCGTTGCATTACATCGTTTTATAAAGTACCTCGTGGTTTCCGAGAGCATTGACTTTACTCGTTACATGCTTCATAATTGCTTAGAAAAGCTCTATGTCTTTTAGGTGGCGTGGGGCACGGCCGTAATGGAATTACAGAGCTGGTTACTCTACCATCTCGTAGCTGTAACCGACTGCAATCAAGGTATACAGCTACTTCCTCCATACATTAGATGGGATCTATTTAACGCGCATTCTCTATACTGCGTCTCGAACTTTAACGTAAATTCTATCTATCCTATTATTTTTTTTCTTTCTTTTTTCTTTTTTTTTTTTTTTATTTGCTCCACTTCCTAATTCCATTTAGAAATGTTCAATGTTTGCACTTCAAATATTTTTATCGATCGATTATTTTAATTGTTCGTACAATTGTCACAAATTTGAATAATTTCATTTTACTTCCTTGATCGAACATCTTATTTTTCCTCGAATACATATGGCTTATATTTTACATTTCACATCACATTAATTATTTTCTCATATATTATATTTTAGTTAAATTTATCTGAGTTCGACCAACGTTCACAGTCCACTGGCTTTTTTTTTATTTAATTTCCAATCCCGTTATCGTCAAGAGGAAACTGCGGTTTACCAATGTTTGATGGTAAGTTCATCTTATCGACTCCGGCATTCATTATAATTTGGTATCCTGCAAGAAATCGAGATGGATAGAACGATTTGTAATTGTACTAACAATTTTCAAATATAACTTCGAAGATAAACTTACAATAAAATTAATCCAATTTCTTTCGCGTGATAATAACTTTTTGTTTTAATAAACATATTATTTATTTACAATTTTATGATTGCATTTCCTATGACAATATATATGTAATACAAATTAGAAAGTACTTCATTTTTTTAATGAGTAGATCTCTTGATTGTTAAAATTGTGTCCACAACCGGAAGGGTGTGTACTTGACCGTTCATTGTCGTTCTTCCAACTCGATTTCTTTTGCAAGTTGGATTGTGAGACGTTAATGACATCTTCACGGAACTTAATGGCAAGTGTTTCCTACGTTTTTAAAACATATGTGTATACGCATCGCGAAATCTTCATTAAATATTACTTAAATATATCGCAGTGATGCAGTCGGCAGCTACAATCGGTGGTGGTGGAACTTATCCTGCCGGAGGCACCGGAAGTCGTGCTCGAGACTTGGGTCTTCGTGCTCAGAAGAAGCTATTGGGACGAGTGGTCTCTACTGGTGCTGGAAGGTCCCTTTTAATAGATGACGCGACCACTTCACTCTTGGACAATCTTTACAAGCTGATGGAAAGGGCGACGAAGAATAATCCATCTCTGGATAAAAAACAACCGGAAAAAGTTCTTAAGAATATTGTTAAATTATCCATCAAGGTATAACTTTTTCATTTCGTTGAAATTAACCCTCTATAACTCAATTTTGTATGAATGTGCGTGTGTTTTTCGTGTTTACAAAAAGGATATAATATATTGAGTATATAATGTTTGCAAATAAATGATATGATGAAACGTGTAGTATAACTGTACTATACTGAGTATAACTTATATTTAGTAAAGATTAACGTTCGAATATGAATTACAAATAATTTTGTAGAGAAAAAAAGAACGAAATAAATTAAAAAAAAAGAATACGGATATATTAATATATATGTAAATTCAAAGTTACATGCCGTTATAAAGGGTTAAATATTTGCCTTGGAATAAATGACAGCGATCAGTAAATTTAATGTTGATATGCGAACATACCATAAAAAGAGATGACTATTTCCTATTTATTATTTAATTCGTAGTTCTTCGTCAGATTGCAAAATGAGATAAAAAAGAAGAAAAACTCGTTTGCAACTCCTGTCAATTAATTCCAACGCAAATGATTAATGCAATATATCTAGTGTGGCTTCTCTTCTGTAGACTCGCCGTTCACTCTTTTAATACACAGGTTGGGCTGTTGCAACGTAATCAACAACTCGGTCCAACGGATGATGCAAAACTTGTTGAGATCAGGACAGCTCTGAGAGCAGTAGCGATGGCTGTGGTCTCCTTCTACGAACTCGAATTCAGTTTCGACAAAGCGTACTTAACTCGATCCCTCGAGCGTTGTCGATCAGCGATACAAGGTCTGATAAAGCCTCACTTGACGGACAAGTCTCAGGATCGATGTGATCAGGTCTTCGATTTTCTAAGAAATCCTGAATTTTTAGATTCAGTGTTTAGGCAAGATTCCGAACACAGACCAATTCTTGGCATGCTAGTCAGTGATATAAACAAAGCCTTAGATGCTGGACATCTTTGACTTTTTGTAGATTGCATTGTGCTCGATCGATATTAATGAAATATCAAGAGAAGACGACGATCGATTGGATCGGTTTTCGTTCGATCTTTGCATAGAACCGTCAAAGAGGGTTCATTAGAAATTTTCTTACGTGTTCGCTCTACCCATACACGTGCGTCGATCTTTTTAACGACATTTTCTTAGAATTTACGCACGAACATACGTACGCACGGTAGCCGATTTTCTTTAACGCAACAACTAAAGGAAAAACGATACACATTTTCCGTATACATATGTAAGATATATATATCTACATATAATATACGTGAATATCACTAGCTACACGATCGATGAACGTATCTATTGATTTATGCAATAATCGTTCAATACTCTGCTTAATTTAAGAATGTCGACATATATTGTGTAAACAAATTATATTTATTCGTGCGCCTAATTGCTAGGAATTATTAATAAATAATTAACACCTGCTGCAGAAGTTCGAATTTCGACGGTCTTGACGAATGTTCAAAAGAGATCCTTGGAATTTAATGGAGTCTCACACGTAATGCACATTTAAAAAAAAAACAAAACGAAAAAAAAAACAAAAAAATATATTCACGCGATAGACATTTTATAAATGATAATCATCACATATCTTAATTTAACAAAATACACATTACTTATGTGTACATTTCAAAAATAATATTATAATGTGTATATCTTATCGAAAAATTTCGATAGCAAGGATACGCATTTTATATACAATATACACCTCCTCTCTTTACACGTTATTTATGACGATTATCTATATAGCGAAATGTACCAATGGTCAATAAATTATTTATAAATGCGAAACCTTTTTCTTTTGTTATTATTGTGGTAACCTTTACTATAACCTTTAACGTAACAAAACAGATATTTAACGGTACAAAAATGAATTATTCAATAAAACGTTTTAAAGTTCAGATTATAAAACTAAATCAAAAAGAAATACAACGATAACGTATTATCTTTCACGTGTGTCACGCGATCTTTCTCGCAAAGAGATTTCGTTTATTTTCTTAATGCTGTTTCGTAAACTCTGGTCTTATAATAGTTTACACTAACAATGATTACAGGCGTAATTCTTGACCGAAATAGACGAAGAAGGTCTTATTTTTAAAAGACGAATATTTAAACGAGGACGTGGCTTTTATGAATGTTTACAATATTTTATTTTTTTCTATTGCGTGAACCGTTCTCGAAAGAAATACAATTTGTTGATGCGATTTTTTTTTCTTTTTTTAAAGAAAAAAAAAAAGCATATTCAAAAATTCGATAAAGTCATATCCTCGCATAATCCTTCGTTTTTAAAATGAAATCTTGTTCATCAAAATTGATCAAAAATTCCATCTGTACTTGCTGTGGCGTAAACTTTGTTTTAGATATTTTTCATCGAAGAAAGTTCCGTATGGTGGCGCCTCTTGAACTTTACGGCAAAAGATAAGAAACTGGTACCCCCACTACTGATTTTCATATAAATGCTTGAGTGGTATGTGTTTTGTTTCTATGAAGTAGAAACGATTGCCTGCTTGTTTGCTTTTGTTCTGCCTGCGTAAACTGATGGTCAGATTTTCTGTTCCATTCCAAAAGCAAGGAAATGCATTTCGCAACGCTCACACGAAGAAGCTATCGTAATTCATTTAAGTGAGCTCATTTTTAATGAGCTTTGGACGAATAATGATTATATACTAAAAATAAAGAGATACGTGTTCAGCCATTTATTCCCATTTATATTTTATACATTAGAAATGTCAATATCTTATAAGAAACGTTTAGCAGATGCCGAGTATCTAGATTCGTAATTCAGGAGTACAGTGCAGCATGCACATCGTATGAAACATCTCTGAATCTTTTCAAAATAAATTCCTGAGAGTAAATGTTAACAGATAACACGCCAATCGTTACGTATCTATATTAAGAAGCAGAAATAGATTACATAAACATATTAAAGGTTTAATAAAACGATTTTATCAAAATCAATTAAATTATTAAAAAATATTACTGACATAAGAAGCTACAATTTATTTTTCGAGTACGAACATAAATTGTTTTATAACAAACTATTAATATTTAAATCATATAAAGATTGATCTCTTTAGTAATTAATTTAATATTTAATATAATGTATGTAAGTTTTTCTAACTTATTATCCTATAACTAAGTTATTAATTAATATTATGGAAAAACCACAGGTGTGATATTTTTATACTATATTACACATTATACAATTTCAAAATTATTTAAACATTACGTAACTCGTAATATGCATTAAAAATAAAATAATATTAAAATATTTAATAACTCAATACATCTAATTTTGAATTCAAAGTCGTTGCTTACTTATAATGTCAATAAAAACGAACGCCTTAGTGACTTTGATAGTTATCAAGTCAGTTTTCTTTTACATTCTGATGGGTAAACATCGAAATTTTCTCTATGAATCTGAGACAGAATATTCATCGTCCAAGGATCAACATATATTCAAAGTAAATATCAATCATTTCTTCAATATTTTCAACAATTTCTTATTACAACAATGATACTGATAATTCTCCTTTTATTTTTCTGTTTCAGCCCTTCGTTACAATCATGAGCAAAGCAACAAAGGAATCGAGTGTTGTATCATTAAATAAAGAAAAAGAATCGTAAAGTAGAAGCATTGTTTGTTCGTTGCGTTTCGCTGAATTTAAAAAGCAAGTATATTTGAATCGACTGCGTGCAATATAGTCGTTAAAATCAGTGTTCGCAAAGTTTTTTTCTTTTTTAAGAGTCGCACAGGCTTTATTAATAAAAGACAGTAAAGTCCCGTGAATTAAATTCAGCGACCGTTCGTTAATAAATAACTACCGCGAATTAAAGTGAGTGCATCACTTGAAGAGGATCTCAACCAACTTCGATGTCGACCTACCTCTTTTTCAACCACCTACAAATCATCCACACTCAATTTCGACCTAAATCGCGGATGAGTGTTTTACAGCCATCGCAGAACTTCTGAAGTAGTAAGTAAATTTTTCTCTCATTCATATCGAAGATGAATCGATACGAGTAATTGTTTAAATTGGTTTATAAGTAGAAGAACTTTGATTATTATCGATTTAGTTTTCTTTTGCATTCCGACGAGTAAACATCGAAGATCACTCTTTCCGTACGGCCAAATTGTAATAATTTATAATTTTTCTAATTTTCTAATTATTTTTCTAATACACACACACACACATATATATATATATATATATAACATTACACGGTTTGTAACACGCGTTAAACACAAAATATTAAAATTTAATATTTCAATAGAATTAAATTTTGAAATCGATTGTTGCGATTGTTGCGTTCGTTTAATATCAACACAAACGAACTTTCCGCGAACTTTGATAATTATCGGTATAATTTTCTTTTGCATTCCAACGAATAAACATCGAAATTCACTCTTTCGATATAGATAAGTTTATAATAATTTATAATTTCATTTATTTTCATCTCTATTTATTGACGCGTATAATCTTATAATAATTTATAATAACTTTAAACAATTATTTTAGATTAATTAATCTAGTTTTTTTTGGGTGGAACTATTGGGTGTGGGTTTTTGGGCGGGCTGCTTTCTCCCAGTATTGTGCAGAACTCTTGTATAGAATCCTTGGGAGGGGCCCTTGGATGTGAGCCCTTGGGAGGGGCCTTGGGCGGGTCTCCTTTCTTCAGTAGGGAAAAATCGAGCTCGATTTCGGTACTCTGGTTTTGCACGGGTGGAGCGATCTTCGAGATGTCCACCCCTCGTTTTAAGTTCTATCGTTCTCACGCGCGTGCGCATTTCAGCTTTCTTTTCTTCTCTTCTTTATCATTTTCCTACTTCTCTTCTTTTCTTTCTCTACTGATTTTTTTCTCTAATAATTTTTTCCCTCTTTCTCCACCACTTCTTTTTTCTCTCTATATTTCTTCGCTATCCTAATAAATTTCTTCTCTCACTATTCTTTTCTTTTTTCTCATCTTTTTCTTCTCTCCTTTTTTTCTTTTCGTTCTCTTCTTCTTCTCTAGTTGAATCATCTAAAGATGGATTTATCTGCGATTGACTGATCAGGCGGCGAGGATTCGCTATATCCGCGCTAGTTCGATATCGTGAGATTAAATTTTTACACGGGAGCTTATAGAATCTTTTCGTATTATATGCAGAGAGAGAGAGTATGTCTCCTTTCTTCCGGATAGGATAGAAAGAACATCTGCGCGCGCATTGATGGACACAAGTGTGGGTGTTCGCGGATACCATTAAATAGACTATCGTCAACTTCTTTTTATTGTTCGAAATTCGGAAAGCACGAACGGTCGTGCTTAATAGTGGTATTAAAGTTTCCGATGTTGCAACGGTTCTATTATTCGTAAGCAGGGATTGACCCTCCTCCAGATAGCGTTGGGAATCTAAATTCTTTATTAAAATGACATATCACCCCGATATCACGAATTTTAGATCAGAGTTACCGTCATCCCGTGGGTCTTCAGATGCAGCAATTTCCACATAGTGAGATCTGGATTGCTATTATTTACTATCTATTGAAATTCGATCTGATCTAAGTACTACCAGGCGCTACGTATTTTAATATATTTTCCAAATTTCCTTAACCTAATTCTAATTAAACATTGAAGTACTAACACTTTACATTGCTAATAATATCAACAAATAAATAGATTAGTTATAGCAGAATTTTGTTAATAATTTCTTAGATAAACGTACTGGAAAATTCTAATTTCTTTATTATTCTTATTTGTTTTTATTTATATTTTTCAGATTAAATACTATATTTTCTATTCTAGTTATATACGCCATCGTATTCTCTATCGCACGTTTCAAAATTCAAGATATGAATTAATGATCTTCTTTCTACTGTTATTATATTTTGTATGTTATGTATTCTATCGCAAATAATATTCAGCTAATGATTGTTTAAATACGTTTTAGCTATTTGTATAAGTAATTGATAAGAAACAAACAGATATAAAAAGTTTGTACAATTAACAAATACTTTTCTATAAGCCCATTTTTAGAAAAGTAATATCTGGCACATGATTTTTTTCTTGCTTTTTAATAGATGTACTATTCCTATTATATACAAAAATTTCTATCACACATTAATTCGATTTTTAGTGGAAGATAATAGAATATATAACTTACAGAAGCTTATACACCAATGAATAGGCGCATAGTGGGGACGATATTTCGTTATCATATTTGTAATTCGTATTTTGTTTATACCTGTCGTCAGTTATATACACTACGATCGAAAGGTGGAAAACAGTTTTGTACTGCGTAAGTACTTCACGTTTAAAATCATATTCACAAAAACGCGTTTCGTATTTGCTGTATTACAATATCATATATACGATGATCACATACATTTCGATTTTTTATTCTCATAAATGCATGAAAAGAAAATTTTTTATCGTACGAAATAATAATTAAACAATTTAAAGAAACATAATTCTTACGACTAAAATAGATTTAACAAAACGTCAGCGAATATAATTGCTCGTTACCGTAAATTTACATAAATGGATAAAATCAACTCGTTTTTTCTTAAACAAAAAGGTATTAAAGGTAAAAATATATAAATTACGTAAAAAGAAATAATAATAATAATAATAAAAATAATAATAATAATAATAAAGCGTTTGTTTTTTAATATATATTTTGTCAATAATGCTAACGTGAAAACAGAATTGAAACTTAATTTATAGCATGTGTATACCATTATGTTGACATTTATGCAATATAAATTATTTTCATTATGTGGTAAAAAATCAATTTGCTTAATTGATGATAAACTTACTAAGATTACATAAGATATACTCAGCATATGGAAAAGATTTTATTACTCTGGTGTGTATCAATTAAATCATATTACATATAAATATGGAGTAATAGTTCTCAAGCTTATTTTATAAGACAAGTATAAGAGAGAAAGAGAGAGAATCTAAAGATTTATATCATGGAAATAATAATTATTGGTCTGTAATTAGCATTAGAGATGCAATAAGTACAATTACACTGACATATCTGTTTTTGTAACAAAACTTCATTGTATGTATTACTTTAAGGCCAACATTGAGGTTTTAGCCGAATTAATTGTACCTAAAATTTTATACATATATTCATTGTCATATTATTCGTTGACAAATACTATAGATATAAGTTTCCATTTGTATATCAATGAACATATATAATATCAATATATGACAAAAATTAATAAATATTTAACTTATAATCGTGATTTTAATTTTGTCTTTATATACAATACAAAACACATGCTTTTTTAATCTAAACTTGTATTACTCATAGAATCAAAATCTATCCCCCCCCCCCCCTTAAGGTATTACTTTGAGCTAGTATAATGAGAAGTTTGAAGTTGACTATATCATGATCGATGCGTAGGAACATTCGGCATTTATTATTGTGCAAAAGGATGTGCGAATGTTTGGATGTTTCTTCGTATCGCGTTTCGAATGATCAACTTCATGTTACTCATCAATAGTCATACAATAGGAGCAAATATGACCAATCCAGGCCTAAATTACTTGTTATCTAGCTGCACGTTGAAAAATCGATAGATTATAATTTTACTTTAGTTTAATAAAGAGCTAGTGCAGTATAATAAGTGCTTACAGTATAATATCTCAGCCAATTGCAGTACAAACAACATTAATAAAGGTCTATAAGGACATTGCGTTCAGATATATTCCTAACTATATTAATAAAATCTTGTTTACTTGATAAAATGTATGAGTAGATAAGCGAGTATGAAGATATTTATCCAATTACGCATAATACATATGACAGAAGAAAGCTTCAAGAATCAGTCATCTCCTTTTCATTTCCCTCACTTATCTTCCCATTTTATTTCAATATCCTGATATTATAATGCACCCACCGTGTATAAATATGAAATTTGTCATATTTATTTTATATTGGTAAAGTCGAATGATAATCTAGTTTATTTCATTAAATCCACATATTTTCATTGCCACAATCCTGCATAATTTCCATACAAGTTTGCGGGGAGTGGTCCACCGGCAGTAAATAATCGTGTACCTGATGCATCATAACAATGGGTATAAATAGCTGGTGTATATTTAACATTTTGGAAACCATCTATATATTCTTCATCTGGAAACTAATGCCCCCAAATAAAAGATATTATTATAAGGTGTGTTTTGTCATTAAGTAATTAAGCAAAAGTATTCACAAACTCACCACATATCCTTTTGAGGCCTTCAATACGACAGTCCTATTAGAATTGATAGATGATTCAAGATACTTTTGAGCTCTGACATCATAGAACATAAGCATCCCAAGTCCTGTTCCAATTGTTAAAACCGACCCTTGAAAACTAGCCGATCGAATACCACAGCCACTATATCTGTTCAAAAAAAAAAAAGAAACCCAATTTGGTTAATGTGCAATATACATCCTAAAATATTTATCGTTAAGTTATCATACTTTACCTTGAGGGTATCTTTTTAATTGGCTGTAAAGTTCTCGCATCTAATAATAAGGTATAAGAACGACAACCAACCGCATAAACACCGTCATCCTGTACAGCTAAGCAAACATTTTCTTGACAAGCTGGTAGTTTTCGCGATATTTTTTGTTTAAAAGTATCAGCAGACCAGATATGTATGAAACTGTTTAAAGATAGTGCAGCTATCTCATTATATGCTTTATTAAAAGCAAGTGCTCGAACCTTCTGAGCTGATCTACATTCTTTCACGCATAAAGGTTGAATTAATCTACCAAACAGATAAAAGAAATTAATGAATAGTATTACCAGAAATTAAAAACGTTTTTCATACCAATAAACTATTTTCTTTTATATAATATTTTCAATCAACCTGTGTCTAATCATAACTGCTTTATCAGGTGCTTCAGCAAGATCACTATCAATCCGCCATAAAGCCATTTTTGTATCTCTAGAGCCAGACACTAAAAATTCATCATCTAGCCAACACATATCAAAAACCCAATCTCTGTGACCAGATTCTCCGACGCAAACAGGATCCAAAGTTGGCAATCTATATATTGCTATTTCATTGCTGTTTCTGGCTCCAGTAGACAGAAGAGTCCTATAAGAATGTTATGCTAACAGAACAGACGCAACGACCTGGTACAGACAAGTAATAGCAACATATACTAATATTGAAAATATTAATTAAGTTTAGATGATTACCTAGAAGGATTAATTTGAACAGAATGTATACCACATTGCTGATCAACAGGAAAACCTCCACCTGGATTTAATTGCCTTCCATAAAGAGAAGGTATACTATCTAATTTCTGTGTTGCTACATCATAAACCATTAGTTTATTACATTTTGTACCAAACACAACTTGTCTATCGCTCAACCATTGCGAACAAAATACTTTATTCATGTTATTTAAGCTAACTGAGTATTCTTTGAATAGGTCATGTGTCAGTATATGTCTCGAGCCATACTCCTGATTAATTTTTCGTACTTCCTTAGTATTGGTTTCTCGTGCACGTACGTAGTCCACAAAATTAAAAGATGTTCTTAAAAACTGTCTTCCTTCTGTGATAGTTTCACTTTCATCATCACTTGATTCGTAACATACAAAATCTTCAGGTTTATCTGGTTTTCTGTTTCTTTCTAATCGTAAAGCTAACCTATATAACATAATAAATATATCAATTTCATAATTTCTATATAACAAATGAACAAACGATAAGCGTAAAAAATAAATTTATTTACCGCCTAGCTCGACGTTCTTCCAATCTAGTTCCACTAGCACATGGGGGATGCCTTCCATAAACAGTCATTCTTTGTGTTTCAGCCATTATTTATAAATTAGTTAATAATACCTATACGATCTATAAAGAGAATTACTATTCTCAAACTCGATTATTCTTTCTAGAATATTTAAAAACACGAAAATTATGTTTCTTTATTCTAAGAACACAATGATTGATTATATCAACACTGTATGTATTTAAATATTATTAACTATAAGAGCAGTCTCGTGGAACTTATGTTTGTCACGTCTAGGGACAATATATTTGACTTCTACGATTATTTATTTCTCTTATAGTAGTTACAAATATGTTTGCTGATTTGTTGTTACAGGATTTATTCCTTTGCTTTCCCTTTACTTATTTATGATACAGTTGCATGTGTCATGAACAAAGAATATTCCCCAAATAAATTGGCTTTTTCTTATCAAATTGTTCCTTTTTTCAGAGCATTATAAAAGTTTAAAAACTTTAATATCTTAAATGCTCGTGTAAACATATGACATGCTATGTCAAAATGTTCGTATTTTCACTGTTCGCAAATTGTAACTTTCTTCAAAGAAACTTCTGAAGTAGATGATTTTTGTAAATCTTTCTCGAACTGCATCGATCTGTCGAATTATATCTTATCATATCAAACGTTTCGAAAACTGTTCACCGAGGATTAAAAAGGTGTGTCTATTCCCTTTTTATTTGAAGAAAATATAGATAATAGGAAAAATAACTGCTAAATCAATCGAGCTCGAGTATAGTCGCTCGTCACCTAATCGACTTTCAGCTTCCTCGGACACGCGTTTCTTTTCATAATAATTTAGTTTTTCTGCATTTAATAGAGGACGCCCTTACCGATCTTGCAATCTCTGCAAAAGACAAATGAAGAAGTGCACGAGAAGCCGACAAAATACATGATAAGCGAGACTTTTCGAGAACCAACCAACTAATATACCGCCATGTTGAACGCAATAGGTCGGACAAGTTCTGTTCGAAGCAACCGTGTAACAAAATATTTTTATATTTTTTCTCTTTGTCAGCCATAATTCGTTAACTAGAAATAAACAATGGAAATAACAATCGATTTATTTGATATAGTTTGGTATTAAGTGTGATAAAATAATTACTAACTATTAATTAGATTGATTTTATCGCATGTCAACATCGCCTGTTTCCCCCTCTACGTTAGATTATTACAGCTGACGACGAAGAAACGCCGTCTAGCTATACGAAATTTCTTCTGAACTTTCCTTAAGATTTATAGACTGTCGATAAAATAAATCGTATTATGAAAAAAAAAGAACTAAATTAGTAAGGATATTTAAAAAAGAATTTTCTTTTTTTACAAAATATTTGTAATCATAAAT
Source organism: Vespula vulgaris (assembly GCF_905475345.1). NCBI lineage: Eukaryota > Metazoa > Arthropoda > Insecta > Hymenoptera > Vespidae > Vespula > Vespula vulgaris. Next base: position 2,769,213 of record NC_066588.1, read on the forward strand.
GACATATCTTATATTTCTATCGTTTCAATTTTACTTGATTTTCAAGTAATGGATCTTGTTATAGATTATTATATCTTTTTCGATATTAAAAACCAAGATAATTATTTCAACAATGACAATATTTGTCCATAATCCGATTATTTATGAAATTTCGTTATAATTTTTATCACGCCCTATATTATCAACAGAAACAAAATTTTTATAGTAATTAAAAATCAATTACTAAATTGTTTTGATGAAAGTTAATATCATGTTAGGTTATATTATTATCAAAAAAGAAAAGAGAGAATACAGCCAATTAGCTCAATAGTACTTGCGTTGTATTACAATAACATCGATACACATTACATCGCAAGTAATATCGATTGCCCAGGTCTCACCGCGTGGAGGTTGCTGTTTACGGAGACCCTTAGTTCTTGTGATAAAATGATTAAAATTATAATTAATTAATAATACGAAAATTTAAAAAAAAAATGAAAATAACTAGAAGACTCGGTGTCGATACATAAATCAAATGATTATTCAAAATGGATGACTTATTTATGCGAGAATTCGATTGGTTAAATGCTGGTTACGTATTTTATATTCTAAAATAAACATATTGTACACGATACTTACAAAATTTGACATTGTTTTATACATAATTTTTATATAGTTTTTCGTTAAATTTCTGCTAAATATTCAGAAGGTAAATAATGAATAAATAAACAAATATGTTAATAATGACGATTGTTTTGCAAAACTGTTTAAATGAAGTACCATGGTGGCTACAATCTGATTGGCTGATTGTTTACCCGCAATAATAGTATAATTACGAATACTTCGTAATGACGTACAATTGAACATAATTTTTTAAAGAATAAATAATGTTAGGACGATTTATCGATATTAAATGTTTTTTTTGTCATTTATTTTCGCTCATTTATATATACATTATTATATTTAGTACAAAAATGTTCATGCACATACTGTCCATATGAAACAGTTTCTACATGTATCAGTGAATAGAGATAAAGATCCATTTGTAATGGTGTAAAGTGTGGATTTATGAATTTTTATTTTCTAATAAAACACATTCCACATACTTAACGCATAATGTAAATCGCAAGAGGAATCAGACATTTTAATGCGATCTTAGAACGTACAAAATCTACAGATCTCTCACTTTGATAAAATTAAAAATAAATTTTGAAATGTGTAATATAACTTTGAAATATGTAGATTAATCAAATAATGTATTTTTGTTGTTGTATGTGATGGGTAAAATATGTGTTTAGATACTTAGGAAATGAACTATACAATTCTGTGATTAGTTTTCCTCTATAACTTATTTTAATAAACCTAACCTCACCCACAAATAGACTTTGATAATCTATTATTGCAAGAAGCAGAGACTTTCTTTATATAAATAACATCATCTTTCCATGAACAAACACATATCTTATTTGAGATAGATGTTATTTAAAAGCTTTATTATAATGCACGTTCCTTTAATCTTCGTGTCGAATGCACACTTTGAATAACAGAATGTGACTATGCAAAGTTTGCATTGCATTTATTTAAAAGATTTGCATAAGATAGTGTAGGAAAATATGTCAATATTGTAATACGAATGTGACATACAACAGAGTATATATCCTACTTTGAAGTAAAACAAATGAATATAATTTTTATCTCAAATGAAATATATTTAATATGTGAAAGTAAAAACATTGATTTTCTATTAGATTCGTATATTAGACGTTTTGAAGTTCTATACACGATCTTATTTACATCTGAATTTGTTAACCAACGAACATGTATATATCGGTATAAGCCATTTATTCATATTGTTCACAATGAAGTTGTAGTGTAAATGAAATCTTTCATTTCCTAGTTTGTTGGAAATAAAATCGTATGAAAAACTTCCAGGACACAGGCCATTTCTTATTCATAATAATATAATTAGCTTAAAAATCTAATAATTTTACATCAGGCTATACAGAAATTACCGGCCAATTTACTTCCTCTCCCATAAATAGCGACATGAATATCTTGAGCATTTTATTCTCATCATGTGTTGAGAGCATGAACGCATATTTAAATATGATCTTATTTTACACTCCCTAGTCTTAAATGTAGATCATAATAATGGTCTACATTCATAACACATATGTGTGTAGAAATGCTAGTATCATCTATGTCGATAAAAAGAAGATACTAAGAGAACGATCATAGATTTCCCAAATGTGCAACTTGAATATAGACCATGATGTCTACACATTAAACTTCATAATATTCTATTATATTGAACTCCGTCGTTCATACGTGTGTGTAAAGAATTACGTAGATAAATAAAAATATTACGCTTAAAATTAGTGAATTAAGTATGTACACATAATACACATTATTCGGTGGTTGTGATGGAGTGTGGTACCCAAAAACACTGACTCACTTACAACCCGGACGATAAAATGTGCTTAATCGCGATTTACGGAGAGGCCTACGACTTAAGAAATTGTTCATGCACTAACATTTCCAACATATGATCAACTCCACAGCGTTTTCCTGAAGAACGTTAAATAAGGACAATACATTAATATATACTTTTACTGACCGAGATCTCGAGTTTCAATACACACTATTGTTGTAGTCAATATATTATTAATAACAATGTGTGACTTACGCCGGTTTCGAGGCCTTTGATGTTGAAGTCAAAGATACTTTTTGTTTTTTACTGTTTCGAAGTTTTTTCACATATGCCTCTATTAAATGAGCTATCTTCTTAGGATTTATTTCTCCCGTTTTGTTATGGCATATCTACAGACGAAAGAAATAAAAATTTCATTGTTTTTTATATCAAGAGAGATTTCATAGTTACACTTTGTCGACAATATCTCTTTTACATTTACCTTCGGTACAGCTTTCCGCATAATATCCTTATACTCTTCCTTTGTAACATGCTTTTTGGTATAATGTGGTTTTAACACTAACTTTACTTCTTCTACGACTCTTTCTTGACGATTTAATTTCTTCAAGAACTAAAACGTGTGCTTAATGCGTGATCATGAAATTAATACAAAGTTCGTAATAATAAATTAAATTACAAACCTTATCTTTTACTTGCATTTCTACTGCAGAACTAGGAAGATCATCCAAAATTTGAAGTTGATTTTCGTCCATGCGCACTCCAACTTTTGGATTAGTGGCTAAAATAATATAATTTTACATACAATATTTTATTTCTCACGTATTAAATAAATATTTCTTATAAAATGTGTTTGAACGATTACATACATTTCTTCTTCTTTTCAGTAGGTTTTTTACTCCTACTTTTACTGACTGCCTTTGGAGGTGGTCCTGCCGCAAACAATGCATCAAAAGCATCTTTCTTCTCTGTACTTTTATTTGGCTTAGATGCATTATTCTTATTATTTGTGATGACTGGTTGAATAGAAGGACTATTATAATTCCCTGGACTAGGTGGATCGAACATGCCATCGCTTAAACTCGATCCTGGCGAATAAGGCGAAGACATATCGACAGCATCGTTGGTCGCTTCCATTATTACGTCGCTGCCATTTTGTCCCATGGTAGAACTGTTTTTATTTTGATTAGATTTGGAAGCACGCGTTAATGTAGATTTTGTACTATTAGTAAAGATGTTAGGAAGCTGCGGTCTATCGCTTGTACGTTGCTGTTTAATTTGACTACTTGGTGAAATGCGATTTGACTGAAAGGACAAAATTCATAACATGAATAAATATTAGTAAAATTTATGTATTGCGATATTTATGTATTATGTATAATATGAAAGAGATTATACGTGGTATACAAACCTGTATCAAATTACGTTGACTCGTATTAGGTGTGTTAGTACTAAATCCAGTGCTTCTCTGTACTGCAGCAGCAACAGTCGCCAAAACAGGATTGATAGTAGCAAATGGATTACTAGTAGATTGTGCATTTTGTTGATTCTGTTGTACTTTCGGTGGACTACTACATGATTGTACCGTATCCGTTTGATTCTCCGCCACCGGCGATGAGTCTCTTTTCGGCGACGCTCTTTTAATCGTTACCATCGAGATTATTTTTGGCTTTTCAAGTTGTTTCTCTTGTGCAGGCTGATCTTGTTGTTGCATAGGTTCGTCAGGCATCAAGGTGATATCCGTAGCATCGTGACTTCTCGGCGAATTTCTTTGACTTTTGTCTCTCTCGTCGTTCGACGTTGCTTCTTGGCTTACATCGGGGGTCGGTGATCGAGATTTTGTGGGATCGAATGGATCGTATGCGTCGGGAGAAGTTGGCGGTGAGGTAGGTGGATCTGGTGGAGTGTTGGGGCCAATTTTCAATCGTAATTCTAATTCCTCCTGAGCTCTCATTTCAAGTTCCTCCTCGACTCTTTCATCCATTTCCTCTTCCTCTTCTTCCAATAAAGGATTCATCATGGAAGGTCTAAGATTGCTCGTTTGTTTATTTATTGAAAATTTAATTTGTGGTTCCGGCGGTGTCTTTGGACCTTGCGAAACGAATTGCTCGCGTGGAGGAGATGCCTGTGGTGGGCATTGTTCCGGAGTAGCTACCTCTTGTGCCTGTTTATCGTCGTCGTCGCTTAAAACTATAACGTCGCGAGGAGAAGGAGTCTGTTCTCGGAAAGGTGATTGGTCCAGGTCGATTACAGCTACGGGTTTCTTGGTAGCCGCGATCTCCGCTGCCTTTGATTTCTTCTTCTTTTCTTTCTTCCCTTTGGGTGATTTCGATCGTTTAACTTTCGTCTTGTCCTTCTTTGATCTCTTAGGTGCTGCTGCCTCCGCTTGCATCGGTTCTCTACGTCTACGTTTCAAGGGTTGTATAAGCGGAATAGTTTCGGGTAGTTCCGGTGCGCTCGTCTGATTGGCTTCGTTCTCTTTGTTGAAGCACACGCTGACTAAAATGTTGTCACCACTCGCGAAGACTTCTTTAGACGGCGGTGGAGTTCTATTTCTCTTAGTTTTCCTTCGTTTCTCGGGTTCCTTCGATTTCTTACTCTCTTTCCTTCGTTCCTTCTTCTTCTTCTTAATAGCTTCCTTATTAGTTAGAATAACAGTTAAGTTTTTAGGAGGTACCGATACGCTATCCAGGACAGAAGGCGGTGACCACTCGCGCGATGGCAAAGGTTCGGGTTGAGTATGAGATGGTGTCTTCGATCTTGATCTGGACCACGACGGTGTCCATTCGGCGCTCCAAGATTCGCGTTCGTCGCGTTCCCGTGAAAAATGTTGATTATGTTCTATCGGTTTCTCATTGATCTGATCCCAATTTCTACTGCGGTCTCGTTCACGCGAACAGGATCTACCTTTCGACCGTGATCTACTGGCGGGCTTTCTTTTGTTGTGTCTCTTCTCTCGTGATTTCGACGTTGCCTTAGGAGATCTAGAACGCGATCTCTTACGATTTCTCGATCGGCTCCTCGACTTGTATTTCTTCAATTTTGTTTTTCTTCTGGTACGAGATCTCGAGAGCGATCTTCTTCGCGATCTTCGCCTTGGCGATAGAGATCGACGTTTCCGCGAAGTTGATCTCGATCTTGATCTTCTCCTAGAGATCGATCGTTTTCTTGACAAGGATCGTCTTCTAGAAAGAGATCTTCTCCTTGGAGATCTACGTCGAGATCGGGATAACGATCTTCTCGACGCAGATCTACCACCTGTCTTCGAATAAGATCTTCGTTCTCTCGACCACGATCTATGGAGTCTAAGTCTAGATCTACTTCTCGATCTTAATCTCGAGTAAGAACGACTTCTTCGATCCCTGGAACGTGACATTCGACTCGATAAACTGCGACTTCTAGTTCTACTTCGCGATTTTTCTCTTATATCTCTGCCATACTCGTCCTTCTTAGGTCTAGCAGGCTTCTCAGCTACGATTTTTCTAACGTCGTATCTTGGCAGTTCTTTCCTTTTTTCTTTCTTCTTCGTAACTTCTTTAGCTTTCTTTTTCGTTTTCTCCTTATCCTTTTCCTTTTCCTTCTCTTTCTCTTTATCCTTATCCTTATCCTTTTCCTTTTCTTTCGATTTTGATCTCTTGTCCTTGTCGCGATACTGTCTCTCCTTCGTACTTTTCGAAATTTTCTTCCATGCCACATGATTGTCAGAAGATATATTTTCTTTATTCTTCTCTACGTCTTTACCCTTCTCTTTCTTCTCCTTCTTTTTCTTCTTCTTATTTTCCTCGTCCTTATCCTTCGGCTTCTCATTCTCTTTCATGGCTAATTTACTGTCGTCCAATATCTCCCCTTCCTCCATATCCTTCTCCTTTCTAATATTCGAAACGGTCAGTTCGTCTTCGAAGTTCATTGCTTCATCCGTTTCCGATATCGCTTCGGTTCCTAAACCAGCATAATCTACCGGTGTCCTACATCCATCCAAATCATCGTTCGTTTTATCCTTGGTTGGTGTAATCGGTTCCAAACCACTTTCAAATGGTGTTAAAGATTCGTGGCATCGATCGTTTACAGGTAACTCGTCTTTGCAGGGCGTGTATGCACCATCGGAATCCCACGTATGCTGATCCAAATTCTCTACTAATAACTGCTGAGTATTCTCCTTTTCGATGGGAAATCGTTCGTCATCGTCATCGGTACGAAAAGAAAGGCTACTCTTTCTACATTGCCTATTAGAACTATTTAAATCTTCGTTATCACTGAATTCTCTACTTCTATCTTCCTTTTCACTTTCTAAATCGCAATCGCTATCTCCGGCAGTACTTCTCAAATTTTCTTCTGTCAACGAGGCAATTTTACTGGATTTCAATTTACTTGAATTGTCCTTTAAATTGTCACTTTGATATTCCCATTGGATTTTTCTAAAACAAGCTGTTTCAGTTCTTCCATCGTCGTCATCTTTTTGATTTGGGCTATTTTTTCTTACGTTTAAATCATCAAGTTTATCCTCGATATATTCCGCAGTTAACTCGTTACCGTCTGCTTTTTTAGGCGATGATTCCAGAGTATCAGCGATGGAGATAATTGTATCTGAACTTTTCTCCGTTATATCAATAACTGGCTGCAAAGTAACATTACTTTTTTGTTCGTTATCAATGTCATTATTTTTACAATGTTTGCTAGAATCATTTTCTGAAATTTTGTTTTCTTGAATAGAAAATTTTTCTTTATCCGTTTGATCAGTACGTTTTTCTACATCATCCTGATCGCTGTTAGATCGATTTTTGCCCGCATCTACTTTTTCTTTGTTATTTATTTGCGTTAACTTTTGCAGAGTCTCCTCATCTCCTCGATCCTTTAATTTCGATTTGTCATTATCTTTTAAATCAGCTTTTGCTGACTCTTTAACACCATTTTTGTCTTTACCAGAATCTGACTCGATGGATTTGGATTCTTTTTCGACGTCTTTTTTTTGATCAGTTTTCGTTTTTAATTTATCGGATGATTGCTTTTCGTTATGTAATTTTTTTTCTTCAACTTCGTCCGGAATATCATCGAGATCGTCGTATAAACTATTTAATTTATTATTAAGTTTAAATTTACTACCGATCTTAAATGTTATTTTACTTCTAGATTCATGCGATAATTTCTTAGGTATTATTTTAGTGAATGGTTTTCTCTCTCTCTGTAGCGACTTTACATAAGAATCCGACGGTTCAGGAATTTCGGCTAAGTCGCAAGCTTGAACATCTCCGACTATGACGTCGTCATCGTCCGGTATATTCGGTGGAAGCGGTGGTGGTTCCAGTGGTCCAATTTGTTGTGATAATTCCTGTTCCGTATGTCTAGCAACATCCATCGTTTGTGACGAGTAAATTGATAAATTAGGACAATCTACTTGCGAATCGTCGTCGTCGTCGTCGTCGTAAGCCGTCAAGCGAATATCAGATCTTACGTTTTGAGCCGTGGCTTGTTGTATATTTTGACAAGTAGGAACTGCTTGTGAAAAAGTTGATGGTGCTTGTGGAGGATCTGAAGGTATTGGTATATCGTAACTATTTATTATAGATGGATCTTTTTCACTATTTTTGTTGCGAGTACTATCGTTACTATCACTATCAGCTGTGAATGGATCGTACTTATCACCACTTTGTAATTCCTTATTTGCATCATCTTTATGAGAGTCATCAATAACTAATTCTTGATCACTATCATTGTCTTTATCACTTTTAGAATTTTCATCAAAATCTAGCAATTCGGAAGGTGGTTCGGGGGGTGGTAACAAAACCATTCCACTATTATTGTGACAAGGATCTTGAACATCATATCCGGATTTATTCGTAGTATCAATGTCACAATAAATATCACAGTCATCGTTATCTTGTCTTACTAAAGATGTAGAGGCAGTTTCAATAACGTGCGAGTTAAAATTGTCTCGTTCTCCTTGAAAATTTCTTGACATATCATCAGAAAGATTTGGAGGTAGATTTTGCGTATGTTGTGGCCGTACCCCTGGCCCTAGAGGAGGAGGAGGACCTACCGGCGGTCCAGGCATACGTAACGGTGGCCTCGATCTTGGAAATCTTTCAGGAGGAAAACCTGATCTTTCGAAACCGTCTGTAAAGGTAAACGGTGTCCTTTCCGGAGCAGGAAATCGAAACCTTTCATTTCGGAAATGCTGAGGATTGCGATTTCTAAATGGTGGATTATTTCCAAACATAGGTGGACCTCCACAATGATCAAAGTTCTGATTGTAATATCCTGGTGATCGGAAGTCTCGATGGCCAAAATTGTCCCTCGCATCTGATCCACCATAACCATGTCGACCTCCACCCGAGAGAGATTCTCTACCACCGTAACTTTGTCCACCGTGACGATTGTTATCGCGATACCCGCCACGAAAATTTCCTCTATTACCTCCTCCACAGGGATTATTATACAAGGGAGCTTGCATAATGTTATTTGGATTAACATTAGACAAATCTAAAGGTGTATCAGAATTTTTTATGACTTGCTTATGACGATCAATGTGCTCTTTTTCTTTTTTGGGACTTTCATTGTTATTAATGCTGTGTTTATTTTTATGTTCACTATCACTTATTTGTAAAGATCCATCTGCCTTAAGAATAACATTGTTTTTCTTTCGTGAGTGCCATAGTTCTTGGCTATTGATAATACTGCCTAAAACATCCACTGTGTCTTGTACCTCCAAATTGTCAAGAGGATTGGCAATACCCTTTACAGCCACATGTCTTCTAATTGACGCGACTACGGAGCGTCTTTGAATGCTAACTACAGGGCCATCGCCAATTGAACCAAGCTGCTCGTCATCAGATCTAATTAGAAATAATAATAAAAATATATGTAACTAAAATCTTTACTTTCTTTATACGGGCTTTTTTTTCTCGAGTGACGTTTGTATTTAATAAGAATAAAATTGTGAATAATTGCACTCACCCAGGTGGACTATATTCTAATCCAAGATTCTCTCCAAAAAGACTAACTTGAGGAATAAAAGCATTATATCTATCATTGACAATTGATTGATTGGAAACAGGTTGTTGAGGTTTTATGACAGTCAATGGACTATTTTTGATTGGTTTAATTCCTAAAGTTTTACTTAATCTTCTTTTAACTGTATTATTACTAGCTAACACAGAAGATACGGTACGTGCACGTTTTTGTTTCCACTTCTGTAACAAACAAATCATTCGTTTATTCATATAGATATCCTGTGTTTCCGAAAGAAATGCAAAATAAAGAAACGCGCATCATTTTCTAAAAATAATCTTCATAGTATTTTCTTACAATCAATTTTACAGATTATTATAAATACAATACTTTTAAAGATTAATATTAAAAGAATAATTTCACTACGTTTGCAAACAATACTTCTGACATATTAACATAGATAATTATGAAATGTGATACTACATAAATTATTAAATATGTATAAAAAATTCTGTTTCTTTGTTATTTTTAGTATAATATTAAAAAGAGAACAAAATGAATAATTGTTTTAATAATATTTATTAAAAAAAAAAGGATATTATACTTATTTTTGAATATAATTATTCCAGAACTTCACACACAGAGTAATATTTTTTAGACAAAATTATTAACTTTTAAATTTCAAGTGCCATTTTTGGTAAATCCTTTTAAATATTGTATCAAATATGAGTATGAATAGTGAAGTCTGTTTCTTTTATATTATCTAAGTTCTTTTATGAGATATGATAGAACCAGTACTATTAAAATCTCTAATTTTGTATACATAATTTTGATTTTTTGTGTACAATTAATGAGTGGTAGAAAAAGTGTGCATAAATTTGTTTGCTTTTAACTACAGTTAATATTATTATATTAATTTTCAAGCAAAATTAGAAAAAAAACCAAGTGCATCTAGTGAGAAAATTTGTTTATTTGTATAAATTAAGGACATTGAGGCATACATATAAAAAGGCCTGGATAAATGGATATGAGAGATGTTACGATGGCAATTGAATATGATACATTTTAATAGAAAGTATATGGAGCACAGGAATAATTACGAAAAACATAAATGTCATGTTAGTATTCTGCTCGATGAGAAATTAACAGTATACCTTGCGCGTTCTCTTTGTTCTTTTCTTAGACTTCCTTCGTGATGAGGCTGGTGCAACTTTAACATATGTAACAATTTCCTCTTCCTCTCCATCATCATTATATTCTGTAATACGTACTTCTCGAACAAGAGTACCATTATTATTTGACGATCTCGTCCGTTTTTTTGACTTTCTTTTAGCTGTTTTGCCTTTAGATTTAGATTTAGAATTAGACTTTGAAGTTATTGGGGAGCGACTTATGCTATTATCACCAACTGATTCCAAACCAGATGAAGTGGATGGTTGATTTGGATCAAATATTTGTTCATGATTGTGTACTCTATTTATCTGTAATTCACGAGCACGATTGCGAATATTTGCGCGTACACGTTCAGTCTGTCGAGTTCTAGGAATTATTCTAGGTAAAGAATGAACATGTTCATTTGAAACTCCGGTACGAGTTCGACCATATGAAACACCAAGTCGTCGTGCTTCTTCCATGAGATCTGAGATTTCATCCAAATCAATTTCAACCTAGAAACACAGACGAATTGATTATAATAATATTAGTAGTAATAATAATATCAATCATATTCTCTATGGAGCATGGTAGAATATTATTTAATAATTCTTTACACAAGTTTAATTTAAAATATATTGATTTAAACACTTTTGTTATACAATCACAAAACATAAAACTATAAAATATTTCTCTTACCGCTTCAGCATCGTTTTGACTATTTTGAGAACATTCTGGACAAAACCATTCTTCCATGGGAACCTCAGTCATAGGAGGAGTAAGACATTCCAAATGATAACCAGAATCACAGGCATCACACAACAACATTCGATCTTCTCTGTCACATTGATGACATACTTCACAAAAAGTTGGATCTTCTTGTACATGTTCCTCGGTGCGAGGTGTTATTTCAACAGGTATATGCCTCAGAATCTAAATAAGATCGAAAGTATACATTATGTTTCTATAATCATATATATATATATACATATACATATATATATATCATGTTATCATAATATTTTATGCTTTAAAAAAATAATTACCTTCCCTCCAAGTTGTTTTCTCACATGAATCACTGTAAATGTTTGGCGATCTACTGGGCAAGTATTAATGTTTTTACTCCATTCTATCAAACAATCAAGACAGAAACAATGTTCACAAGATGATGGTGTAGCTAATTCTTGCTTTCTAAATGGCAGTAAACATATAGGACATTTTTCTATTTGTTCATCACTATTATCTGAATCAACTTCAGGTACTGCTGTTGATGTTGTATCAGCTTTCTCTTTTTTGGTTTTTGATTTACTATGTGATTTATGACTTGTATTACAATTTCCAGTTTTATTATCCACTTCATCAGTACTTGTGAAATCAGATTGCCATCCAGAACTATCACTTTCTAATAAAAAAGAAAAAAAAAACAATATTATATAATTTAGAAATAATATTTTGTTGCATTACAAACGAACGTCTTACGTACCACAGTTAATTGATCTACTTGCATCTGAAACAATACTTTCATCATCTGTTGTATCATCCTCGCTAATTACTCTCTGAAAAAAATTACTCATATGAAAAAAATCTATAGAAAATTATTGTAAATCTATAATTATTAGAATCTTCTAAACTTACATAATTTCTTCTTCGAATCATTGGTTTTGCAACATCACTTTCTTCATCACTACTTTCTCCTTCGCTAACAACCCTCTGTAAAAAGAAATATTTTTTAATATCTTTAAACATATATATCATTAAAATATTGTTTATTGTGATATAAAGTAAGATTTTGTATACGTACATGTACTTGCTTTTTTCTATGAGAGCGTACAATGATAGATTCGTCGCTACTTTCGTCATCTCTAATGACAAGCCTTCTGCGCTTGATCACTTGGTATTTATGATCACTGTCACTTGACATTTTAATTATATAATAAATTCATACCCACTGCATCTCTTTTACTAAACTGAAAAGATAATCCTTGATATACATATATATATATACATACATATATATGTATATATATGCATACGTATGTACATATATACATACATATATATATATATAAACTTAATACAATTTTAACAAACTTATTATACTCTTTACATTTTGCATAATGTGTTAAAGCTTTATAGAAAATAAAAGTTAATAATTTAATAATTAAAATTTATGTAATCATATATATATATGTATATATATATATATATATATATATATATATATATACATATATATACATATATGTGATATCGAAAGAGGCCAAACAAAATATTTCTTAACATATATAATAAATTGTTTTTGTATATTCGTACCTCTTAAATCTAAATGTAAAACATTGGTCAATATCAGTTTATCCACTTTATGATAAATTTATATACATTACTATATTAAGTAATGATAGATTCATTTCTAGTAATGCATTAATGATTTGAACAATTGATAAGCACTGAAGTAAAACTGTTTTAGCAAAGAGTCATTACCACAAACTGCTTTCATAACTAATGTTTGTAAAACCACTTGCTTGAACACAATATGTGCAAGAAATAATTCTAATCTAATTATTTGTAATTCGTACTTTTACAATAACTTTCTCTCTTTCTCTCTTTCTCTCTCTCCCTTTCTCACTCTCTCACTCTCTCTCTCTCTCTCTCTCTCTCTCTATTATTTCATTGACAATGGGTTAAGTTCCATACACCATTAAGATATACGCTGTTTTGATATATATTCGTGAAAACGTATTCCGTATTATATCGGAATATCGAAGCTTGGACTAAATAATTTTTTTATTAGCAATCACATAGATTCGAGTGAAAATTATAAATTCTTGCCTTAATTCTTCATCGTCTTTCAGTTTGCATAAGAGCTACAAACACAAATCATACCAACACAACACCATTAATACAAGCATAACTTTCAATCTGCTTTATAGCTTTTCACGTTTATTTATTGCGAAAATACGTTATATTGGTCGATAATTTAAAAGCTTTCCTAATACCATACTTTGTCAAAGTTAAGAAATGTTGACAGACGAGGGTACACTTCCTATCACAAACCTGCGGACATTTTGGCTCGCGACGCCGTTACGACGGACGAGTAATTCGTCTCCGAGAACGATTACAACAGAATATTTATTATTCTTTTGAAATTTTCCTTTTGATTGTATAGATTTTATATTACGGTAGACGCTGCTTTTCTCACACTTTTCTTCAAAGAAACAAGCCGATATCTAAATAGTTAGAAACATGTTCAACGTAGTATTAGTAACGGAAATGGAAAACAGTTTTTCCTTTGACTATTACACTTATTTCAAACGAAGCTTTTCTGCTTTTATAATTTATCTTGTACCATGAAGTTACATCGTGTAATTTGGAAAGTTATATATTGTTCCTATAATAAAATTAAACAAATTAAAATATTATTTCTTTTTATATTATAATAATAGGTATATCAATTTTAAAAGTGTAAACTTACACAATATTAGCGCGTTTATCATCCGGTATATCGTAGGATAGTCAATTAATTCTCGATTTATCCGCGACGGAGTAACAGTGTGCTGATTTCCTAGAGATTTTTATGAAATCACTAGCACTATACAAGAACTGAAGAGAGAGGGCGCTTAAAATGACGCAATAAAAGAGCCCTCTAGGCGGAAACTATAAATACAGACAACGCACGCTAGCCCTTCTTTTCTCTTCCGGTTTACCATCCGGCGCACGTGTAAATTATAGAAAGAGTATAATAAAATTTATTGTTACTGTTACTAGAAAAAGTAGCGTTACTGGGTGGAATTCGCTGAAGCCTACACTACAGTCTTTCTATCTGGAAAATCTGCCATCATGGGTCGTATGCACGCACCTGGGTAATGTTGTAATCTACATTGTTGTATACGATAAGAAAATATTTTCGGAATTATTTTTATGATATTTATTTTCAGTTAAATCATAAACGTCAATAAAAGTATTATAGTGCAATCGTATCATTTTTTAAACTGTTAGCAAACTATATTTCCGTCGACCATTTGTTCAAAGTTGCTTCAAAGTTGTTTAGATTATTTTTATTTTTTTTGTATTTTCGATTCTATAATATTATCATTTTTATTGCATTTATGTGTATTTCTTTGTGAATATGCTTATTTTGTGTTGAAATAACACTTAGTTGCTCGTGTACATTAACATAACCTAACTTTTTAAAAATATCACGTTGCTGTGTAGAATTATTTTTCTGTTTATATCTCGTTAAGTAAATGTCATGATGTTTACAACTGTAAGAGATTTCTCCATCTATCAAAATAAATAATATAATTATCACTTTTCAGAAAGGGTATATCCCAGTCAGCTCTTCCTTATCGTCGGAGTGTACCAACTTGGTTAAAGCTAACTCCTGAAGATTGCAAGGAACTCATTTACAAACTAGCAAAGAAAGGATGTACCCCATCCCAAATTGGTAAATTGGATTAGATTTTTAATTAAATTTTAAATTATTTTAATTGTTCAGACATTACATAAAAATTTTGATAACATAGTTTTTAAGTACGGGAGCAACATAGACAAGAGTAGAAGAAAGCAAACCAGAATTAAATAATACGAGGATCAACAGACTTAGTAGATCTTCTTTTTACGTTTGCAAAATAAAAATGTTACAATGGCTTTTGAAGTGGTTTGACCATCAGTCATTCCATCATAGGTTGCCATTGACATTTACATCAGAAAATATAAAATTAACGATATAAAAGTATCGATTTAGTAATCTTATATTTTATATTTTCTAGGTGTTATACTTCGAGATTCTCATGGAGTTGCTCAGGTAAGGTTCCGTACAGGGAACAAGATATTACGTATTGTTAAAAGTATGGGCCTTGCTCCTGATCTTCCAGAAGATTTATACCACCTCATTAAGAGGGCTGTTGGAATCCGGAAACATTTGGAAAGAAATCGTAAGGACAAAGACAGCAAGTTTCGATTAATTCTCGTTGAATCGAGAATACATCGTCTTGCTAGATATTACAAGACAAAGGGATCACTTCCGCCTAACTGGAAGTACGAAAGTTCTACGGCCAGTGCTTTGGTGGCCTAACACCTTTTACTGTACAGATATGTATAATATATTAATAAACAACTTTCGTGTCAATTTATGTATATTTTTTTTTATATTCTTTTAATTATTTTTCTTTCATTCAAAATAAATAAAAATTACATAACTTTGTAACACAAAACAAACGTATAAATTTTTAAAGTAAACGTTCCTTTCGCACGTTCATCGAGAAATTGCATAAGCGTAAGATTC